>NC_084513.1:16931759-17237259 GCF_024500385.1 Phyllopteryx taeniolatus | reverse complement strand
ATTGTAAATATAATTTTTTGAGCAATTAAGTACACAAGTATATCGTCATTTAAATAGACGCATTGCTCCATCTTGTGATCGGATCGGTTATCGTGTTTTTAAAGTCGCTGATCGGCCCCAAAAATCCTCATCGTGTAAAAGCCTAATATACATTAAGTCCCCCCCCCCCCCCCAGCATAGTTGTTTTAAATGCGGATTCAACGAGTGGCGGATCTCTGTGGCTTCATCTTGTGACATCTTGATATCAAGGAAGAATGTTGAAGTGAGTTGAGAAGCTTCATGTAGTGCCTAAAAGTTTTACAATTTGAAAAGAAGCAGCGCTTTATCTACACTATCACAGTGCCCAAATTGCTTAACAGAGGCTCACATTCACCCATTCACACTCACATTCCTACACCAATTGAGCACTACATAGTTGTCAGTTTTCAGCAGTTATCTTCAAAAAATGTATATTGTATTTTTTTGTTGTTGTTTTTTTCAATGTCTTTGTTCTCTTTACAGGGTCTTTAATAATGTGTCTAAGACAGTTTGACCTGGATGGACTGATTGAATTGACATTACTTTCTCTGGGGAAAATTGGTATGGTTGGTAAGTCACTTCATTGTTTTGGAGCCTGCAACACTTATGTCTCTGAATAACAGTCCAGTTGAAACATCATATAGTGCACCGTGAACTCTCCGGAGATGGTGTCGGATGAATCCAGAAGAAATGGATTCAGTCTCATTCAGCTGAGTGTCCTTGGGTTGTTGAGACCAACAGAATGGAGATTGGATTCAGTTATCACAACTGCGCTTCAGTTCACCTTCCTTCACAAAATTCATTCTTCACTGTGAGTTACTACCACTGACACTGAACTTTCTCTGTCTGCGTCTTCAAGTGGTGTAAACCGACGAGGTGACAGGGGGACTGGGCTGGGGTTGGGGGGGTGCATTACTTGGTGGGGCAGATGCTCGATTGTCTGCGCACATTGTACGCAGTCCAACTCCCTGACCCGCGCAACCTCGCAGACTGGCGAGGAAATACGGCCCGTGATCACACACAAACACGAGCGTTTACTCGCTTAAATGCCGCCTTCACTGTCACACACGGAATCCTCCCATTTCCTCTTTCCTGTAGCTGCTCAGCCAGCCGTGTGTGACACGCTGTGTGACTCGATAGCAGTGGTGTACACACACACACACACACACTGACAGCCAAACATGCCCAGCTTGCAAATATATGCACACTAGCATTCCCAGAGATATGGGTCAACCCTTGCCGAGTGACCCTTGGACGAAACCGGTGCTTGAGCCAGGTGTGTGTGTGTGTGTGTGTGTGTGTGTGTGTGTGTGTGTTTCCTAGATGGTTAATGGTGCATGTCCAGCCAGGTGATAATGAGCTACCATCTATGCCTTGTTTCTGCTGGGTGTTTGTGTGTGTTTGTGTGTGTTTATCCAGACAGGTCCTGCACTGTTGCTCTTCACTGAACCTCCGGTTCCTGCCCAGACAGCGCTGATCACCTGTGGAGGCTCTGTCTCTCGTGTAGCTCGCTTCTCACCGCTGTTCAGTGGGTCGATGTGTGCGTTTGAGCTGATCACTGGACTTTTGGAGTGGCTGTTGGAAAGCGGATGTTTGTGTTCGCTGGGGTTGCTGCTGAATTCATGACATTTCAGGGTAGTAGGGAAGCACCTGATCAAGCTGTTGTTATTAACACATTCAGTTGGTCAGAATGCTGTTTGGTTGAGTCAGCTATTAGAATGTTAAAGAATCGGCATAAAATACGACACTGATCTCCATACAACTCAACTGTCGTAAATGTGCTTTGGTTAACTGTTATCACACACTAACGAAATGAGTTTGTGCTACTACATTGTGTATTGAATGTACAATCTTCTGATCATTTTAGTGTACTGGCCCTGCCAATGACTTTAGCATTGACACTAGTGCTTAACACGACATGAGAGTTCCTGACTGGTCCAATCTAAAGCCACTGTACCATAAAGTGACACTTTAATTATCCAGAGTGAATCCGGAAATGGGAAATGCAGCATAACTCACAGTATAAAATGTGTCTACAGTAAAAAAAAAAAAAAAAAAAATCATGCATATTCACGATTGGCATTTGTGAATCAACCTGTTTGCGGAATATTTTTGGGAACCCATCTTTCATCAGTTTTTGTGCTCAGGCCAAAGCAATGAATGTATTACTTGGCGCAATCTTAGTGCCAAAGAATTATATTGACTATTAACTATATTGTTTTGTTTGAATCTTTGTGTTTTCTACGAATACTCCGGCTTCCTCACACATAAAAACAATAAAAATAAAAATGCATGTTGGGTTAATTGAAAGTTCAAAATTGTCCATAGGTGTGAATGCGAATGGTTGTTAGTCTATCTGTGCCCCGCAGTTGACCGCCAACCAGTCCTCTTGCCCAAAGTCAGTTGGGATGTACTTCAACTCACCCTTGACCCTAATTAGGACAAGTGCCAATCTAGGGGTGGACAGTTGACTCAAACAAGAGCTATATGTGCGGCCGCACATACTGAACATACCAGAAACCGCGACTGAGTGCTATAAAAATTGACTGATGGAACTACACGTTTCAAGTTCCGTAGAAGCCGATGAGAGCCGAGACCCCAAAAGCAGACCTCGTCCATCTGCAGAGGTTTTTGTATTTTCATAGTCAAAATGCATGATGTTATTACAAAAACATTTTGTGTAGTAAGCCACTAATTACATTTGTGCCCACCAAGACACTTTGGATTGTAGATTGTATAGTAGTAGTACTACTAATTTGTCCTTCCATGGAACCAAATGGTGCTTTTGTGCGCGTGGACACTATGGCGTGAACGACGGTGATTATGATAGCTCTATGTTGGGCTGTAACCTGCTGGATGCTCCCAGTGAGTCATGTGTAGGCGGAGAGGAAGCTAACTCGTCAGCTTGCTACTGAACAAACGAGCCGCAAGTTAACACGGGAGAGGGCGCGCGGGGTCGTGCGCTCATGTTGCGTTGCACGTTACACGTCGGCCCCGTTCGTATGTGTTTGTGTGTGTGTTTTGGAAATTCGTTAATAAATGAGGGAGGGCAACAAAGGTTGAGCGCAGTGCTTGCTCCTCAGCTAGTTTTGTGGTATCCTAGCAACCCCATGAATGAATAATAAGCGTAAACACACACACACGGACATATTAATGAGCTATTCTTCTCCACTAGTCCACTTAATCTCTTTCAGCTGTTTCTACTCTACACGCAGATCTATTTCACGGCAAGCGTTGATTTGCTTTCAGCGAAATCCAAATAATTTTCTTCAGAATGACCTGGATAAGAGGAAGGTGCTTGGATTGTTTTCCTTGTAAATACTCCAGGAGTTCAGACTAAATACATGATGGCAGCAATATGGAGGTTATATTATATTAGATGGCGCTTTTTCATAATGCAGCACATGCACACATGCAGCATGCTCTTCTTTCATTTTGCTACAGTATAGTCCATTGTTTACATTTAGTGGCGTTTCTCCATCCATTCATTTTCTATAGCGCTGGCTGACCCACGACTGGTTACCCAGTTGATCACAAGCAAACAAGCATTCACACCTGTGGACAATTTAGAGTCATGTATGTTTTTCCAGTGTGGGATGAAGCCAGAGACATCTATCGCTGACATGGGGGAAACAAATTCCACACACTGAGTCAAGATTCGAACCCAGAACCTCAGAAGTGTGAGGCAGATCGGCTTACCGCATACTCAACCATGCTGCCCCAATATTTCAGAATTGAGGCAACTCAGGCAACGTTTATGTTTTACATTCGAAAAATCTTATGGCATCGCCAAACAAAAATCTCAAAAAAAGTATATATACTGAAATAATTCTAATTATGTCTGAGTTTACTTACCTCAATTTTTTTTTTTTTTTTTTTTTTTTGCCTTGACTTGTGAGCGTAAACTTGAGATACGAGCGCTGTATGGTGGCGGATGACTCAACTCACCACAGCAAATGGCAGTTTGGAAGATACACTATAATTAGTAAATATTCTTCAAAAAAGAGGCTTCAAGCTGTTTGTTGTCACTCTCAGCTGAAGGTGACTGTTTAACTTAACTTAAAGAATTACACGTTGCGTATGTGCAGCAAGCACATAGCCTCCGTTACCTGAAGGATAGCAAATTCTACGTCTTATTAGTAAGAGTACAGCTTGTATAACAATGTACAAGTAACTACTGTGACTCAACACTCAGCCATTAATCTCTAAACTACTGGCAACAAAAGCGAGTACACCCCTAAGTGAAAATGTTTAAATTGTACCCAAATTCTCAATATGTTCTGCGGTTGCCAGTCCCGGGTGACTCGTTAGCGTTACAAGGTCTCAGGTGGGCACGGGGAGCAGATGTAATTCAATTTGGCGTTACGCGCTCACATGCTCTCGTACTGGTCACCGGAAGTTCCATGCGTCGTTAAATGACAAAGAATTCTCGGAGGATCTGAAACAAAGACGTGTTGCGCTACAAAAGGTTTCCTATAGTTCTATAAGAAGATTGCCTGAAGAATAAAGAGACTCACTAGTGTGTGTGTGTGTGTGTATGCGTGCGTGCGTGCGTCCATGTTCATTTCTGTGTGTGTGTGTCACCATCTTCTTTCCACTACTTGACCTTTGCTTCATCTCTCTCTCTCTCTCTCACTCGCTCGTCTGCCACTTGGTTTCTCCTGTGTTTGCGTGCGTGTGTGATTTCTGTGTCAGCTGACTGGTCAGCTAATGCAATCACTTAGTGTGGACTCTTTCGAAGGCCAATGTGCAGCAGACATTGGTGATTTGCGATTGGTCAATATCGTTTATTGCGCTTGCAGCTTGATTTCCTCCTTATCCTTTTTCCATTCTCATTGTTCTATTCTCTGTGGGCTTTTTATTTTCTCATTACTTCTTTTGCATTTTATTATTGACTTCCACTGAATGTTTTTCATTGTGTGTATACACTTTTAGAGCAGCATAGTGAATGAGTGGTTAGCAAGTCTGCCTCGCCATTGAGCGATTCCAGGTTCGGGACTATTGGTATTATTTGGATCAGCCAGCATAAATTAAAAGCCAAAAAAAAAAAAAACTTCAAACAAATATTATTTGCATTTGGGAATCAATATGTAAAAAAACAAACCTCCAAAATGTATGTCATAGTTACAAATTGTGGGGAGTTATATACCGTACTTGCCCCTGGTGTACCCAGCCTCTCACCCAAAAGTCAGCTGAGATAGGCTCCAGCTCACCCCAATAAGGACAAAAAAACAACAACATGATTGTCGAGAGTTTTATGTTGATTCAAGTCATTTAGAGCAGGAACAGACTTCACGTCACTTGACAGTCCATCAGCCGTAAACTCTTAGTGCTCATGCACAAGTGCCCGCGCGTGCGTCTTGTGCCCATGAGCCCAGGCAGCTGACATGTTTCTTTCACTACGAGAAGGACAGAAAATAGAGCGGCATGAATGGCATGTTGTGACTAATTGAATGATGCTCCTCTACATCAGTCATTGCTCTCTGCCTCTTCTGCATGTCACACTCCAACCCCTTCAAAATGTTGAAATATCCACCTCGAAAAGTGTGTGTAATCTTCGTAATGGGGCGTCAACTTGGGCATTCTCACCTTTTGTCTGTTGAATGAACAAAAAACAAAAGAAACGAAACACTTCTCATCAACCTGTCGCTCACGAATGCGTGTCCGTGTGCAAGAAGAGAAGACAAAAAGATGGGAGCAGGTCGTTAGAATACAGTGAGGAAGGAGAACAGAGGCTGTGAATGGGGGAGAGAGCGGGAGTGGAACAGACCATTAAAACAATTAGTCTGCTATTTAAAAAGCTTTTCTTTGCAGCCTTTTCGATACTGAAATGACTGATGATTGGTGAAATTATCCTTACAATGCTTTAAAAGACACATGCACACAGTTCCGCCCCCCTCCAAACAAATGGGAATGTCTCCTTACTCACCTCTTTAAGACATAAATACCGTGGAGTTTAATTAGGATTGCTTGCTGCTGTTTGATGTCGATGGTCCACAGTATCCGTCGGTCGGTCGGTCGGTCGGTCGGTCGATCCTTCCATTGGTCAGGCATTCGGTCCGTCCGTCCGTTGGTCCGACGGTGAGTCTGTCCATCGGTCCCTCAATACCGTCGATCAGTCTGTCGGTCGGTCCAGCTTTTTCTATTGTCTTCATTTTTTTCTGTCCATCCATTTCTCCATGTACAGTATCTATGCTCCAGCACGCCCGCGGCCCTAATGAGGATAAGCGGTACAGAAAATGTATGGATATATATTATCTATCTATCTATCTGTCTATCACCCATCTATCTTTCCATCCATCCATCTATCCACAGTATCTATCTATCCCACTGTCTTTCCATTGATCCAGCCGTCCAGCTTTCATCACCCATCCATCAACTGGACGTTGATGTTTTGTGTACTTTTATTATTTAACAGCGTATAAGAAGTTGTGATTAAAAAGATCCTTTTCGAACACTAGTTTTACAGCCCCCGACACACACTCGCGCACACAGGAACGAACACACGCGTGCGCACACACATTCACACACACGCATTCCTCTGGGTTGTTTTAATTGTCTTTCTTTCAGTTCCATTAGTCCACCATCTGTCTAAGTGACTCATTCTCATACATTGCTCCCCATATATTGGATTTAATTAAAAAATTGTCATTGTAGTGTGCCTCAAACAAACAAGCAGGAGTGAATTGGCAACGTACAAGATAATATGAACAACAAAACAATATTAATAAGAATAATTAAATACTGAGAAAACTATCCCCATAATAAAATAATACTTTCTTTTACTGTCTTCACAAATGAATACAGTAAGAATGATTACAGTTTCAATTCCAATTTGGAGCAGGTGGTGAAGAAGTCGTCCGGTTGTTTTGCTTACCTCAAACATGACTCAGGCAAATGGCATCACGGATGGACAGAGTTTCTATTTATTTGACTTGTGTTATTGCAGGGTTGCATCTGGGATAGTGTTCAGACAAATAAAAGGGTAATAGGGGTCACGCAGATTGTTGAGACAGATAGATAAGGCCATTATTTCTCTGACGGCAGTGGCGTGGGTGTGTGCGCGTGTGCACACTTAAGAGTCACAAGCCATTAGTCTCGATGGAGTGGGGCAACAGTAGGGGGTCACCCTGGGAGAGCCCACAGTGTTTGGGAGGAGTTGATTTCCGACATTTGGATTTGCAGAGGAAAGGGGCTGCACATGGCTCAAGATCGACTCGTGTGCATAGACTGTCTAATGGAAACAAGGAGATGCATAATATCAAATAGGGGTACAATTTGGGCATGATTTAATGAAGTGTTGGCCAAGCAAAAACGGGCACAAACCTAATTGCTCATGCAAGCAGATGCGGAAGCTGATCTACTAACTGGGCACATCCAGGATCGCTTGTGCCAAACATTTCATTTCATTTCGCTTGTTGTGGAGGAGTTAGCATGTTCGATGTCGGTTTTCAAACCTGAGACAAATTACCGTGGGTGATTTTGCATCTTTAAATTGCGCATCTGAATGGCAGGTGCACAGCAGCACGTTAAAGCGGTGCCAAGCGCGGCGCATGCACAATGAGAGGCGGCGGCGGGAACTATTCCGCTCACGTAAATATTTTTGAAATGCTGAAAACAAACAGAAACAAAAATGATTGCGACATCTATTCAGCAATGCAATTTTGGAGCTTCTGAATTATCTAAGTGCTAATTTGGAGCCAGTCACAAGAAGGAGTCATGCCATAACTAAACTATAAAGAAGAGCTCTATACGTTGTTACCAACTGACTATCAGGTCAGCACTTTAAAAGAGATACAGTTCTGTGGTATTCCTAAAATATGTTTATTGATCAAAAGAAACACTTTTAAACATCATAAAGTGCTTGATCAAAAGAAACACTTTTAAACATCATAAAGTGCTTGATAATGTAAAAATAAACACATCCATCCCTTTCATTCTCTACCACATTCACACCTATGGACAATTTAGTCCTATAAAGCCAATATGCATGTTTTCGGAGTTTGGGAAAAAAAAAAGCTGAAGTACCTGGGAAAAGCCCTGCAAACAAGAGGACAAAATGCAAACTCCACACAGGAAGGCTGGCGCTGAAATTTGAACCCAAAACCTCAGAACAGAGATATGCTGACCATCTTTCTGCCAAATTAAAAACTTACAAAATACATACATATAGAACTGAAAATAAAGAAACAAAGACAAATGTTTGAGGTTCAGTTTCTTCCTTGATAAGATGTACTAGTGACGAGCCACTTCTAAAGGCATGGTGCCATTGTCATTGTGTAAAAGAGCGTCAGCCACAATGGTGGCTCATGTTGTTACATAACATAACAGCAGGTAACTGTATGAATATATTTATAGTTTCTATACGCTCACACGCTGGGGCGTCGTCTCTCTGGTGTTAAGTTGTGTAAACAAGCCAGGCTGCAGTCTGTGTGAGACTCACTTTTATGACAATCTTGTGCAATCTCAGTCAAAGAGGCTTCTGTGACCACAACGTAAGTTTATTGACTGACTTAATGACTGACTGTCACCACTTAACACTCACTGCAGAGGCTGTTCTTCACTGACCATTTGTCCTTTGTCTCCTTTTTTTTTTTTTTTTTTTTTTTTTTTTTTTACAGCATCATAAAGCACTGAAGTGAGAGAAAGCCACTAACATAAGTGAATTGCATGTGTGATTGGAAGGGGGTACATTAAAGCTTTTGTTTTTCATTGTGCGCCCTGTTTTAAGGTTATCTTGAGTTGTAAAGAGGAAAGCAAAGGAAAGCAGATGGGAGAGAAGAAATAAAGTTGAGTTAGTGTAGACGTGTTGACTCCTTTCTTTCACCGCTCCTCATTGTCCGTCTTTGCTGGTGCAAAACCATTCATTAATTATTAGACACTGTAAAGTAATGGGGACTGCAGATGGCGCCTTGAGTTCTACCCCGAAGATGCTAATCGTCTGTCACTTTCTGCTGTTTATTGTTGAGGTCACTGTGCATAGTGGTGTTAGTGCAAAGGGTGCAATATGCTTCTAATGAGGGTTCATTTGTCTAAAAGGGATGTTTGAAATATTAGTGCACAGCTTTCAGGAAATGGTGACCTCAGTGATAAACCTCCAGTTGGGTATTATAAACTGAGCTTTGTCATGTTTGTGAATGCAGATTTGATGCTGAGCTTTTGTACTGGGTGACATTTATGGCAAACTGACCCGTGTTTGTTCATGTGCTTGAAAGGATAGCGTAAGGCTCGATTTACTCCGCCCAATTCTGATCTCATGCCTATATCTGACACTTCTGTCCATTTCCATTTCAAGTGACTCATATTCGATATGGCTGTGTTTACTCCGATGAAATGATCCAACCCAATGACTAGTCCCATTTATTTCGACGACTACAGCATGCATTTAGCTAGCTAGATCCGCCTACACCCTGAAAGTGCATCTTCCCCAGATCCCGCAATTTACAGAGCAGCCCGATGTGGATTAAATTCCTAAGCGATGAGGGGACGCCACAAACGAGCCCACCACCCACATGCCGGCCGAGAAAAGCCTGTTAGCTCACGAGCTAACTGGTGGCTAGCGCTTCTCATCGCCGCGAGAACCTGGTGGGATATATTCCAGCCGCAGGAGGCTTTAAACGTAGGAACGTTTTGGGCTCAAACATGTAGGAATGTGTAGGTGTAATAAAGTTGCTTGAAGATGTAGCATCCTGTCTTTTTTTCTTTTTTTGCGGGGCATAGTTTCTGGTTAGCACATCTTCCTCACAGTTCTGGGGACCGGGGTTCAAATCCCGGCCCCGCCTGTGTGGAGTTTGCATGTTCTCCCCGTGCCTGCGTGGGTTTTTCATTTACACAAGATAAGGCACGAAATATAATATAAAAAATGTTTCTTTTGTTTGGTCAGACGTGGGTGTATACGCTGTACATGTCACCAATCAGTGTTTTCGATGACGTTATTGATGGGGGTTTATCCGATCTCCGTTTACACTGCACTTGCATTGGCACGTAACCGATAAACATTTAAAATTGATTGTATGCACGTTTGGAAGAGGCCTGATTCCAGCTGATCGGAATAGTGCCATTTCAGACAAAAACATTAGAAATGTGTCACTCAAACCATGCAGTTTACATCCAACCTAATATAAATGTTTTCAAATGGACAATGGACATTAACATTTTTCCCCACATCTCTCATTTGCATGTTTATCCTACTTTGAAAGCCATTTTCTTTTTAATCACAATGGGTGTATTACCACACTTTTTTTTTTTTTTGTGCCCAATAGTAAATGTAAGCGAGGGAATAATTTGGCCAGAATGTCCTTGACAATGATGTTATTCAGCCCAAAGCCATTACTTGTCTTCATTAATCTTAGATTTAATACAATTCCAAACCGAGCAATAATGTTGACGTTCATCTCTCTGTTATTGTGCATGAGGCCTTCCAGACATGTTTGATGATCTTTGTGTCTTTGACCTAGATTTCATTCTGATAGATTAATGATGAAACATAATCAGTCATGTCCAAAAGTTGACCTGACACCAAGTGTGTCCATTCCCATCCTGCGTCTGCGTGTGCGTGTGTGTTACTTAATCATATACAGTCAGTGCTCATTTTATTTACAGTGATGTGCTCAGTCAGGGTCGTGTGATCGCACGTCTGCAGGCCACCGAGCCACTCTTTTCATCGTGTGTGTGCGTTAAAACATTTAAGTAGGTCTGGGAAACAAAACAGCTGTAGTCACCCCCCCCCCCCCCCCCCCCCCCTTCTCAAACATTGTCCATATTACAATGCTTCTCAAACAATTAGCATCCACTAGTGTGTGTGTATATTTGTACGTGTGTGTGTGTGTGTGTTGGGGAGCGGGAGGTGGATACGGTCAACCATCTCATTGAAGAAGCAGCCCCAAATCAAATTGTTTAGCCAGTGCGGTCAGCCCTCATTTCGCCTCCTCATCATTCTTTGCTTAGGATACGCACACATACACAAACGCACACACACACACACACACACACTCTGACACTCACTCTCATCATGGCTGATCCAATCGCAATTGCGGCTTTAAGTACATGAGTTCACCTCAGGTTTCAGAATGCATTTCCACAGGAACCTCTTGTGACCACTTGAGATTGGGTCTCACCCCTCAGCTCTGCATACCGATAGACATACAGGCATCATGTACAATGTTTTTATCTCACAGGAGGAAACAATGTGCTGGACTTCTTTGTCTACCGGAGTCTGTGGGGACCAGACATGGAAACATACAGGGAAATAGACTGCTTAGCGTCATTGAAGACTAAATGGTCCATAAGTCTCATTGTTTTGTTTTGTTTTTTTACCCCGAGCTTAGCTGGCAACCAGTCCAGGGTGTTCCCCGCCTCTCTCCCAAAGTCAGTTTGGGAGAGTGTGCTACAGTTCCCTCCTGACCCTGACCGAGCCCGACTGAAGCGTCGCGCAGTCTGCGGGGTTCGGCAACTCCTTTTCATCAGTTTTGCTGCGATTTGAACATTTGAATCACCAGGAACAACCTCGCGGCTCTAACAGCCAATCGAGAAAGGACGTGAGCTTTGACGAAAGAAAAAAGAAAAACACATTTCCGGGTATTAATTGTAAACAAGACCCAGCTGGTCGCCATGCCGCCACCAAGTCACATTTTGTATACATTTTGTTTTACAGTAAATGAACGGGTGCGGTCAGTGAATGGAGCGATCGATCATTGCCAACAGCCTCTCAAAATATCCATGCTCTTCTTTATTTTCATCCATTCCCTCTCTTTATGACAATTTCCTTCTTCCTTGACAATTGCGCCACGGTTTTGTGGTCCAATGAAAACAAACTGCAGTGCAGTGTCTTGTATATGAAAGCCTCAAAACCTGACAGAGAGTCGCAGTGTTCCGGTACATATGCAGCGCTCAATCGCTTGAGTCGCCAACTGTAATTTTGTTTTCACGATGGTCCTCTTAAGTCGCGTTCGGCTGCGTCGCTCGGTGTGTGGCGGGCCTTGTAGTGTGTGTCTGTGAGTGTATGTGTGTTCTACATACCAACGGCTAGTGACCCGTGCCTGTCTGCGTAACCACAGTTACAGTTGAGCAACCCGCCCATAAACAGGTGTGTCCTTTGATGTTCCCAATACACGCCATACATACGACTGTACACATTCCGACTTGAAAAGATCATAAACTCTGAAAACCGCGAGTGGGTGTGTACGCAATTCATAAAACTACGGTTAGTTCCAATTACTGAACTTCTCTTGTTTGTGTGGTAAACAACGATGAATGGGACGTCGTGCGGAGCGAGAGCAACAGAAGGCCGAGCGCTGTGGGCGCAAAGGGTGCAAAGGACTTTATAAAGTGGGCTCTTCTCTCACTCAAAGCTGTTTTGTCGTCACACAGTGACTGATGACACACAAACCCAGCTGGAACGCCAAAACCATGCGACTGTACATTATCAACTGTACACATTCTGTACTCCAAGAGTAGCGATTCAATTCGTTTATTATGCTCCCTCTTTTGGGTCTGGTATTCTTGGCACTCAACGGTGACAACATGAATTGAATGAGAGCTTTGACGCTGTCAAACGTATTCATTTTTGTAGTTGCTGCACTGCCCTCTCATGTAGCTGAAATACTTTCCAAAGCCTTAGAAATTGCAAATTGACTGATTTATGTTTGTCTGTTAAATGTGTTTCCTTAATTACCAATAAACAATCAACGTCGATGTATAATATTGCCATTAATCCATTATCCTAAAATGTTTTATTGACTTGTTCATTTATTTACTGCAGACATTCAAGCCACTCATCCGCCATGCCGCCTAAATTCAACCATAAATATAAACAATTATTAGAAGATGTCAATATATGTATTTTTGAATTTCCTTTACAAATAAATGCTCACCTCCCTGATACGTTTTGGAGTGACTCAGCCTAAGCAGACCCTTCCCTACACTCAATATGGCCCCACACACCACAACACTTAAGTCTTCATGCTGTTCAAATTGCACGCCATTCAAAAAGACATTTGAGCGCAAATGCGATACCTCCTCGACCAGTACGCTAACATTTCAGTTTGACATCTTTGCAGTTCCCCCCACTGAGGACCGCTAAGCTGCTGATTGCAGCCGCTGTGCTTCCAGCTGAGTCAAACATCCACAGAGCGCAATCCTTATCTCCAGCCAAACAGAGTACAAGCGAGAAGGGTGCTGCTGGTTTCAGGGGGACGGGGGCGGGTGTTGTGCTAAGAATGAGGGGGTCGTAAGGGAGAGTGGAGAAAGGGGAAGCGGGAAAGTTGCTGCCAACCGACATAAAAGAGTCGTAACTCAGACCTCCAAAAGACACAACGCTGCACAATAAGTTATTAGGAAGACCTTTTCGCTCACCGTCTGGTCCGCTCGTGGGAGATATTTGTCTCTCTCACCTCAGTGTCCTTGCTAATAGCCGAGCGGACTCCCAGGCAGGCTGCCTGCGCTGTGATTATCAACACCTCGTTGTGCGATTGCACACGTACTGTACACATTCAGATTCGCGCGAAACAATGTAAAGCAAGATGGACGACACACATGCTGGGCGCTGTCATTTATGGTTCAGTGAGTGCATTTTTTGTGTGTGGGGTTCAAGTGGAAACACATGGGTTCCTATTTTTGCGCATCATTTATGTGTTTGCTTGTTTCCTTACACATTCAACTAAGGGGGAATTGCTGCAGTGAAATCACGCCTGTTTAAATCTTCAGGAATATGAGATTCTACAGCGGCACATCCACTTCTATGGTTTGAAGTTGATCAATTATTATGAAGTGTCGTCATGGTCAAATTGTTGACAGCATGATAAAGAGGACTTTTTAAATACCAGTTCTAGTTGAACTCAATGTCTTGGTGGATTCATGGATCAAACCCCTTTTGTAAATTTTACATTCGAAAGTTTAGAGAAGGTCGAATTAAGTTCACCTGTAAAGATTATGGTGCATTTTAGGTTCATCCTAAAATTTCACCACAAAGGTGAATATCCCTCATTTTTTGGTGCCTCACTTAGTGTACGTGCGTACACGTGCAGTGTGTGTGCGTGCGAGCGACTGTGAGTCGGGCGGCCTCCCTTCCTGCATTAAATGAGGACGTCGGCGCGGAACGTGCTCGCCGTTGACAAACTCGTTTACTGCGGCTTCCCGTAAGGTCTGCTCAGTAATAAAACTTATTGATGAGGCCACAGGGAGTGTGTGTTTGCATTACTCTACGTCTGCGCCGCTCGTGTTGCTACAGATAAATACGAGCTGTCAACTCGTGGTCGTCCACTATTCTTTTCTCCCTTTGTGGGCTACTTGATAAATAGACGGCTGAGTAAAGAGAAGAAGTAAATGAGCTTGCAGTGACGTACACACATACTGATACTCAGGCCTAATTTTTCCTCGTACGAAAAGGTTGTTTGATCGTTAGATCGCCGAAAGATTATCCTGAGTGATTATCCTGTGGTGTGAGGTGTTTTAAGAGGGATTTTCCCTTTCTGATCTGATCGGAAATAAATGTGCTCAAGGTTTACAAATAGTGAATCCTTATGTGTGCGGTCAACACTAAATTCGGCTTAACCGACGGAAACGGAACTATAGTCAATCGGGCCCCAGAACTGCCACTGCTTTAAGTTGGCAAAATACTAATACAAATGAAGACCTTTCACTAAAGTACCCCAGCACACGTGAAGAAGCAGCCAGGGCAAAAGAAAACCGCTGCGAAGTCCGAGCAGTGTCAAGGTGTCAACAGTGCACCCACACGCACTCAAACATACACGCAGCTTCCGATCACCCGCGGGAGCTTCCAACTTTTCACTCCGGTGCGCTTCTTTTAACTGGCGCACGTACACAAACGTTGCGAGTGAGGCGCAGATGCGCACGAGTGAGGAGAACATGACAGACGCGGAGCTGCCGGCCCCTGTGAGATCACAACATTCTCCATGTATTATTAACCTCAAAGATGGATGGAGGAAGGGAAGCGGTGGCAGAGTGGTGATCGGGAAGATCCGGAGAACTCTCAGTGGGCCCGCTAACGTTTCAGCCTGATTACTTTGGACGGACTAACATTACTCAGACTGAACCCAAAGAATGTGCGCGCACACACGCCTGTGTGCTGTGTAAACATCAGAACAAAGTGTGCCGGTGGTAAATGACCTTAAGGAAAGTAAAAGTAAAACAGTTTTTTGGGAGGATATTTTGTAGCCAAACTTAAAAAAAAAAAAAGTGAACAAAGTCTGAATGCATATGGATGATATTTGAAATAGTTGAAGTTTATTTATATGTGAAATTATGCGTCAGAACCGATTTTACCACTGTGAAATGACGATTATAGCTTGAAGTTGATTAATCGACAAATACGTGTTTGTGGTATTAACACTGTTGTCTCGCCGAAATCAACTGTTGGTCGGTCGGCGTAGCAAACGAGGAGCGGTGCCACAAGCGTGCGGAAATATTGGCAGGGCGGTCACTTGCGAAACATTTTTTTAAAAATGCAAGTCAATCCTAAAATCCAACAAAAGGACAAGTGACCGAGTGACGAGTTCGCTGACAGCTGACATGAAGCTTCGTCAGCGAACTCGTCACTTCTCCGAACGCGCTTCTGTAACAATGAAAAGACAGACAACACACGGGAGCAGGTGATTGGATGACAGAACGAAGGTGATCAATAAATGACCTCTTTATTGTGAAAATGAATTGTTTATGTAGCCAAGAACTCGTGTTTCACTCAAGCGTTCATCCAGCAAATAATACACAGCAACATTTTCTTCCTCCTTCCAGTAGCCCCGCCTCCCACTCACTCATCCAATCACAGAAATTCGGATCTCATTTAACTCTTGCAGTAATTCATGTAACACAACTTCAGGTTTGTTCGAATATCTTATTTTACAGACACATTTAAACTTCTTTTTTTTTAAAATCCTAATTTACAAATGACCTGGCCCATCTTCTGTTCCAAAAATCGAATTGCCCTTGAGCACAAACGTTTGCCCAGCCCTGCTTTTAAGGCTTTGCCATTCTATACCATCACCATCATAAACAGTGAAGGACCCTTCCCCTCCAAAAAGATCAATCATAATAAACACCATATTTCAATTAATTCACAACATGAATCCAAAATATTACAGCCTGTAAAAAAAAAAAATAAAAAAAAAAATCATTTAATGGAAAGCTAAGCAAAATACCCTACACCTCGCCTGAACATGGTACAACCCGTGTCACCTTTGCGAGAAAAGACCTTGGTTTGTTCCATATATGGTTTTGCCAGTTGGATTTCAAAACTCACCATCAACAAGCCTGCTCCTCAAAACACAAGGAATTCAGATATTAATACTTAAGTTATGCTTGTAAACGGTGTATTGACATTGGACTGATTACCCAGAGCGAAGTTATGAGTAGCATAAACTTTCAGGTGCCACTAGTTAGCACTGCCTTAGCCTAGCATGTGTTAGCTTAGCACTCGCTTTAGCTTGGCACACACTCAAGTGGCATGGGGCGATGCCGTGACAGTTCAATTTTTGAATAAAGTCATCCTTTACCACCGTTTAAGGTCATTGGTTCCCAGGAATCTTGAGTAAATTTACAAGCGCTATAAATAAATGTCTCATGATGTTAATATCCAGCAGCACTGACGGGAAAGAAATTGGGTCGAGCAGTCCTGCCCTCGGAAGCCGAGAATTACTTTAAGCTTTTCACTTCGGCTGATTTCCTGCGTCTATGTAACTCTTAGAACGCTCATCCGAGGATCGGGGTCCTCAGTTGAAGGTTAAAGCAAAGCGGTACACTTCAGGAAAATTCACTGACATTAGTTTTAACTTCAATGTTTTTTTGGTTTTTGTACAAAATCCTACTAAATTCACACGAGATCCGTAAGCATTGTGGCGGTTAACGGAGCATCCCAGCTGACTTTGGTCGGGAGACGGGGTACACCTTGCAACGGCTGCCGGGCGATCGCAGGCACGTCTAGACAAACAACCGCTCACGCCCATGAACAATTTAGAGTATTCAATAGCCCACTATGCATATTTTGCGGATATGGGTGAGCACCCGAAGAAAAGCCACCCAAGCACAAGGAAATTAGAGAAATGTCATTTCTCTATTTGACATTTAATTCCATTTGGAGCTGGCAGGGGGGACCCCACCCCTAAAATGTAAATGTCAAACTCCTTCAAATATGGCATGCCACATTTTTTATCTATTTTTTTCACTTTTGAAATGAGTTTAACTTTGTGATCTGCACTCATGGGTGCTATTGCACTTTGTTGTGGTGGTGATATTCCTGAACATATAAATATACCAGTGGAGAGATATAATATAGAGATGACCTAAAATAAAAGCAAAGGGAGACTCAAGAAAAGTGAGAGGCTGAGCAAGAGGGCGGTGGCAAAAGTACTCACACTCACTAGTTAAACATGGAGTATTTAACTATTTTTTGTTTAACAAAAACAAAAACGTCCTTTTCACCCAATCACTACTAGAGGAGATGTCACAACGCTGACTAAGCCTACCAGCTCCTCTCACATCTTGCTGTATTTTTCAGTATTTGATTTTGATTGATTTTTTAATTCTTTTATTTTGAGTGAATGCCCAATTCATTTGTCGCGCTGGTCCACTTGGTGGCGCGCCGACAACGAGGAGGCGGAGATGACAGCACGGAAATGATGCATTTGCAAGAGTGTGGCCCTTTGCCCTTTGTAAAAACCTCACTAAACTTATTATTTCACATTTTTTGTAGCAGAAAATAATCATAAGAATAATTGCTGCGCACGAACGAAACCTCTTTTTGAGGACCCCTTAAGCTGCCCGACAAGGTGCCTGAGGTGAAATACGCCACTGCCACTGAACAAATACAAGTCCGATATCGAGGGAAAAGTACAAATAGAGTAACGAAGTATTTGCACTCGTTACTTCCCACCAGTGGGATTAAATCTAAGCAAAGAGGCCTTGCGTGAAGAAGTGCGGGAAGGCAGTGGAGAGGGTGAGGAGAGTGGGTGGGGGGGCGGGGATTAAACTGCTCTTTAATCAGGGGAGGGGGTCGGTGAGGTGGAGGCCGGCCGAGGTGCCCGCACTGTAATCCGATACACGCGTGCGCGACTCGGGCGGAGAGGGGGGGGGGGGGGTGGAGGTGGGGAAGAGAGAGAGAGAGAGAGAGAGAGAGAGAGCGCTCCTCTCCGGCCGGCTGGATGTCACTAAGCCGGCGGAGCTCCGACGGGGAAGGAGCACACTTCTTCCCGTGCCAAAGAGAGAGAGAGAGAGAGAGCGAGAGAGAGAGAGAGAGAGAGAGAGAGAGAGAGAGAGAGGAGGGTAAGCGCGTGTTTAAGGGAACCAAGTGTCAGTGAGGAGGAGGACGGCGAAGAGGCTCCGGCGCGTTTTGTTCTCTCCGCACCGCCGAGCTTTTACGCGCGACCTTCCAAAGGCGGACGAGAGAGCGCGCGCGCCCCTCCCTCTCGCTCCACAACGACGGGACTGTCTTGGTCGTCATCGTTTTGGAATAGAAACACACATGAGCGTGTTTATTTGAAGCACGTGTGTCTGTGTGGGTTTTTTGTTGTTGTTTTTTTGCTTTTGGTTTTTTTTTTACATAAAGGAGCGGAGACAGCGATGTTTTGACCGAGGGGGAAGTATATACTGTATATATAGTATATATATAGATATATATATATATATATAGTATATATATATATATATATATATATATATATATATATATATGTATATATATATATATATATATATATATATGTATATTCTTCTTACTTTGAGCACCTTTTGACAAACTTGGCCGCATGTTTGCACTTGCATTTCCCAGAGCGCAGTTATTGTTTTTACGCACCGCCACCCCCCCGCAAAAAAATGGATTTTAGACACTTTGAACAACACATCTTCATCACCATCATCATCTCCCGAGAGAGAGGACGCACGGCCGCTCACTGACACGATTCGCCCGCAAACCGGCGTTATCGGCGCGTGCGTGGATCCTCCGGACGATTGACGAGCCGATCTGCGGAGTTTTCTCGTTTGAGTCCAAGAAAGATGGATTTATCAGCATGGTTCGGCGTGTGCGCGCTCACACTTGTGACCACTGCGGCCGTCACAGCGGAGGAAGGAGGTACATTTGAAGTCAATGTGATGTTGTTCGGGGGGGGGGGGGGGGGGGGGGGGGGGGCGCTTAACATGTCGATTTTCACGCTCGAAACTAAACGAGCAGCATCGTATTGTTTGTACTTGCGTGGGACTTGGCTGCTCATAATGTAATGCGCCTTTGTTGGTGCTGCTCGTGGGTTTCCTGCCACTAACCGAAGTTGAGTGTGTGCTGGGAAGTTGTAAAAGTGATGCGATTGCGCAATCGAGTGCTTCTTCTGTTCATTATGACCTCACAAGACAGTCAACACAGGAAGAGTTGGACTGATTCGATCGTTTGATTATTTTTTTGTACAATTTGATTTCATTTATTTTTTGCAACCTGCGATTGGAGCGTTGCTGGTTTAAATGTCCCAAACTGAGTAGAATGTCAACAACAACAGACAAACAAACAACCCAAAAAAGAGGAAGTTCCAACTAAAACTGGAGTTTCGATCCACATTTGGAGCCAGATTGAATTGAGATTGCTGTCCTACATCTCAGTTGAATGTTCCTCTTATCTCCAGCCTCTTGTGGCTCTCATTACGTCTTATCGGCCTTCGAGCTGATACGTGTGTGCTAATAGAATGTTTTATTGATTGTTCAAGTCTTGAACGTCCACAGTGACTCTTCATCGCCATCTGCTCTCCCACCCCCTCAAAATAATAAGAATAAGAATAATAATAATACTTCAGGGAGTACTAGTGTCACTAACAGCTTCTTTGCTCGCTTATTTTTATGATGATGATGATGATGATGATGATTATTTCTTCTGAAATTCAATTATGCGGTGATTCTTGAAGAAGGTTTATTTGAAGCGAGGCCGCCTGTTGGATCCGCTCAGTCCGCCTTCGCCTCCCTTCAGAGCGGGTGTACCTCTCCTCCTCTCCCCGGGGGGTAACTAGTGTCCACATTATTAACTAGTGTCCACATTATTAACTAGTGTCCACATTATTATGAGCGCCTTCTAAGCCTGGCTTGTGAATGCAAAAGACAAGAAATGTGGTACGCATTTGTGTTCCAAACCGCTTTTACGCACGGGGAGAGGCTCTTTTTTTTTTCTTTTTTTTTTTTTTTTTCTTTCTTCCTAGTTCTACTAAGGGAAACATACAGTTGTAATAATAGTGATTTCACCAATCCCCAAATAGGTAAAATCATGTTCATAAGAGTTAAAACTAGACACTGTGTGTATTGTTGAATTTTCTCTTATTGGTTTTGAGTCCGAGTCCAAAGACACTGCGTTTTTTGGGGGGGATTGCGAGGCCGTTTCTATGAACCAATTACAATTGGTAATCGATGCTATCAGTTGTGCAAAATAGTTCGATTTTTGGGTTTGTATTGATACAGGAGCCTTTATAGATCCCATCTTAGTTCCTGGGACAAAAGGTTCCCGGGGCCCGTTGTCGATTTATGTTTACATAGGACCTGGCTGGCTCAGATGCAGTAGCTGGTGTAAAATTCCCTGTGAACTACTTCTCCTGCGCCTACCCCTCCAGAAGCAGGCCTTGTAATGGTCGTGCAGCTGCAGGCTTTACTGTGCAAAGGCAGCTCTTAATTCCTCCGTGACCCGCAGCGCGCACATGGCTGCCTCACTGTCGCTTTCCTCTTAAACGCAATCGAGAAACAGCAGCGCAACAAACACAGTAGCGCACTGTGCGGCTAAGTCATACATTCCACACCCACGACATTGTTCATTTTATTTACCTCCATTTTTGTGAGGTCCGTTTCGAGCGAGCAGAAAATTGTTGTTGAGCGAATGCTAATGACAGTTTCATCTCGACTCGTTTGAAAAATGCAAAACAGCGCACCACCGACATGAACGTGATCATTTTTGTACGCTGAATCTTGCCAAACAGAAGCTCTGCTTTTGATCCACAAGAGTACACCGTTAGCTCTCATCTAACTTTTCTTCCAGTTAAGTAGATTACAGTTACACGCATGGTGATTTCTAACATGCTTTTTAAAATGTGAGAGGCACCGTGCAATCGGCAGGTGTGTGCTCACTGCTTTTATAGCGTGCGGAGTCGTGGAGATGACCAACGCAGCTCACCGTACTCGTAACCATTTCTCGGTGGGCAATCGCGAGCCTCCTCCCTCAAACCATATGTCTGTGGTAGTACCAAGACTGACCTGTGAGAGGCAGCATGGTGCCACAGGAAATACAGACTGCCGGTAAATACAAAGAAGAAAAACTAGTTCCTTGTTGGCTATCGTTCCGGTTCGCGTTACAATCACGGAGTCCGTGCTTGGCCGACCTCGGTCGGTGGTGACCACACACATAAGGATTTGCAATTGTGAATATTGAACAGGTTGAACATCTACGATTGTCGCCTCTGACCATTTTTGCGAGCAGATTGGGGAGGAAAAAAATCACTCTTAACTCACCCCGCACCACAGGATAATCGTTCAGGCATTGGAAGGGGTGAATGCGAAAAAAGTTGGCCCTTTGGATCATTTTGTTTGTTGGAGTGCAGCTTCTGAAGAGGCTTTCGTTCTTTTTTGGGTCCCGTTTATTTGTTCCGCTGAGTGCATGTGCGTATCATGGGCTCCCCAAACCTCGCGGACATCTTGGCATAAACTCTCTCATTTCTCATTTGTACTTTCTTCCGCACTCGCCCTCTGGGTCACATTCTGAATGAGCGACCCCGGGGCTGTTTGACTTTAAAGGTTCCAGTGTAGCCTATGTTTCTGACTATGACTACAACAGCCTTATTATTATTTTTTCCCCTGGAATCTCCCCCAGTCTCCAGTGCAGATCTTTTACTGGCTCATCTGCTGGGACAAAGTCACTCACAATCAGCTCGCAGCCTCCTCAGCAGTAAACTTTTACAAATACCTCAGCTCGGCTGTCTCCTGACATGAGATGAGTCGGAGAAGGTATTGTTGAGATGCATGTATGTGCATATCTACAGTGAGAGGGGAGGGATGGAAGTGCAACGTGAGGAAGTAACCGAGACAGAAAGAGGCCGACGCTAGCTGCCAAGAGAAGTCAACGGAACGGAAGAAAGATTTCTCAGCTCTGCTGTTTGATCCTGTTTCTTCATTCCGTTTGATCACGGCTATGCCTGGAAGCGAGATAAACGGCCGTAATTGGCCACTCAAGACTGGCTGTCTGCCTCTATAGCGTCTCTGCCGAAATGCGCTTGATGATGAAACACGCTGGAGGTGATACCAAGTGAATGTTGGGAGCTATCTGAGGGGGTGCAGCACCTACAGGTACGCCGCTAGAACAACAGCCTCCGAAGGAAGCTTCTTCTGGCTTGGAAAGAAAGTGTTGAAAGTATTGCATTAAAACATAAACATGCGTCAGGCAAGAGGAGTTGATTCATCCCACTAATCATTCCCGTGGAATGTGCATGTTTGTATCTGGCGCTGATGTAATTGTTCTTCACATTCAGAAGAATAAGGCTTTAATTCATTTGGCTCAGTCGTCACAGCAGTCGGTACGCCAGCAAAATCGAACGACATCCAATTCAAAAGTCTGAAGTCAGGAAGGTTTACATTTAACAAAAATGAGTGGTGTGAACCTGCACTACATCACTCTCAGAAGTGTTCCTAATGTTTGGATTATATTTTGTTTAGCTACTACTAAAAAGCTCTTAGTATGATCCAGCCCAAATGTATTTATAGAGCACATTTAAAACAACAACACTATTTGCACAGCTTGCTTCTCCTCAGCTTTTACCCCATGTCGCACACATCCGGCCACTGTTTCCCTGTGGGACCTGCTTGTATTCATTAAATCTTACACTTGGTCTCGGGTCAAAATGCTGTGCGTGCAACAATCGGCCGTCAATAACACAAACCATCCACGTCATTAGTTCTCACAAATGGGGCTGAGCCCACAAGAATAAATCGATTTACTGACACGGTCAAGCTTTACCTTGAAATTGTCTAAATATAATGAAACTGTTCGTATTAATGTTGTTGCTTTAGATAGAGCTACATTAACAGGGATTGGTGTGACGCATATTAGTAAAGGGTGACACTCCACTAACAAAGTAGCAAGACAGACAAACTAATGAAAGCTCAGTATTTGGAAAAATATAGCGGCGAGATAAGCAATTAGTGACACAATGAGCTCATCCTAATATTTCTTTTTTTATCCCATTGTGTTTGATTGTTTTTGTATATCACTTATTGAATACATCTTGTCAGATAGACTTAATGATTCATGATTCCGAGGACAAGAAAGTACGATGCAGAGTCTTCCAAAAAAGCCCGTCAAACACGTAAAAATTGTGTAGCGGTGAAAAAAAAAAGAGAGGGCAAGTCGAGGGAAAACGAGGCGGAAAGTGTGCGAAAGCGACGGAGGGAGCAAGCAAAAGCGGGTCACTTTAAAAAAAAAAAAAAAAAGAAATGACAGAAATGCAACGGGGAGCGCAAGGGGGGGGCATTGGTGAAATAAGAGCGACGGAGCAGAGTGTAATGTGATAGCTGAGTGGAGCCACGTGTGCAGTAAACAGCTCACTTTCATTCCTCTGCTACCTCCTGTGCACATATATACTAGGATTGTACCAATCAACACATCTGAGGCAAGTACACTTAAGAGGGGTGCACACGTACCAATAATCGGGCCAAATCTGAGCTATTTGCCCCCTTTACGATGGAAGAAGGCAAAAGCGGATGTCTCTAAAGGATGATCCTCAGCGATCAGCGGGCTTCTGAAGTGATTTCTACTTTTCAATATTTATGATCGGAAGTCCTCATGCGTGCGGTCAACACAAAATGTGGCTAGCAGCAGGCTAGGCTAATAGGCTAACAGCTAGCTCTGTTGAAAGACCCAACTCGAGGAGCAACCGGTTGTGTTGAGTTTTATATGATCTGTTTCAAAAGCACAAACACAAGGAAAAACGGTTGGGGGAAGAAAAAAAAACCCAAAAACAATGCTGATATGTTAAACCTACTCATTTATGATCGCAAATCGTTCAGCTGAGCCACAAACCTCGCGATTGTGGAATGAACTGGACCGATTAGGAATTACAATTAGGAAGCGACCTGAAGCTTGCTCTGTTGTCACACACAAAACGAAGTCACTCGCCACAATCAAAAGGACAAGGGGCCACAGTGCACTTTTGCAGATACATATGCTAACAGTTAGCCTAGCATTTTCTACTTCGTTGTATTTTCCGTGAGTCTGGATGCCTTTGTGGCACCATGCTGCCTTTCACGGGTAAGTCTTGGTACTACAACAGAAATCTGGTTTGTGGTAGGAGACTAATGATTTTCGGTGGCGATATTGCTAAAGTTGGGAAAAGAAATATTAGCTAAAAGTGTTTATATATACCAACCAATTGTGAGTTCTTTTATGTGAGGAAAAGACAAATGGACAGTTGTCTGTGGTTTATTAGCAAAAAGTAACAACCATGTTGCAACCATGTGTCCGTATCGATATGATCTAATATTTTTAACAATATCAATATGTGCGCAGTGTGCTGTGTTGCAGTGCACCACACATATAAGAGCAGTAAGCACACGCATGTCGATTTTCGGTTTCCCTCATTGTGTGGGGAGGTCTGCCACATTTTGAAAATCGGTTGTAATCTTAAAAATCGTCTACCTTGACATGAATAGCGTATTACTGCTACAAACCAACATTTATGCTCTCATGCGAGCATTATCTTTGAAGAGGCAGAATTTCTGTTGGCGCATGTCATTAGATTGCGCACGTGTACCTAATATTGTGGCCTGTGTGTGTCTGTACGTGTGTGTGCATAAACAAGGCTGCTTGACGGCTGCCAACAACCTGTTGTTGTTGCTGCGAGCAAACAAGCATTGAGCCATTTAACCTTCAGTACATTTTCTCTCGTCTGCCTCCTGGCCTCGCTTTCATTTGTTAAACAGAGAGGACAATTAGCGTGTCCACTAGGATGTTCTAATTACGGTTATCATGTCATTAGCACACTGTTGCTATCCGAGTGTCTTCGCCGGCCATACGAAATGACTGGACTAACTCGAGCGGATGGGGAGCTCCGTACGTGTCTTTGTGGATGTGTAAACACACGCACTTGCCTCCTCTCTTTTCTTTCTGTTAAACTTCTGCATACAAAGAAGCATTCGTGTGTGTGTGTGTGTGTGTAAATATGTAGACTATGTGTGTGTGTTTGTGTGCGTACTCGGTGTCCTCTGCAGTCCCTCTTGATCAGTGCCGTGCGAGGCCACAGGTTGTTTTCCTTTCTCTCGCTCCCGTCACGCTGAATCATCCTGTTGTTTTCTCTCCGTTCACGGCCCTCCACCTCTCCTTTAATAGCACTTTGTGTCTCTTTCGCCACACCTCAGCGCTTTCCCTTGCTCCGATTAGGAAACCTCACTAACCTTCTTTTTTGCAGCCCGCTCTGCTACGGTGGGGAACTCTCTTTAGTGTTTCCAGCTTCTCATTCTTCTCTTTACTCCCTTGCACTGTAATCTATTTTCCCCCTTTTCATTCCTCTAGCCTGGAAATGGAAGAAAACAGTAGAAATGTATTCATTCGTTTGTCAGCGGGATGCTACTTGAGCAGGTTGCGTGTGTACAGGTTTTGAAAATCTTATCCAAATTTTAAAATATGAGAGACCCTACACATTATGAAGTAAATAAATGAGCAAGTCTGTCCTTAGCGCTCTTACAGTAAAGTGTATGTTGTACTTGAGCTGACCAACACATCACATCACACACACAATCATATCTCCACCAGCAATCACCACCGGTGAACCAGATGTCTGTTGTAGTACCAACTCTGACCTGTGAGAGCCAGCGTAGTGCCATAGGCTGCCAGTTAACTGTTAGCTAACTGTTAGAAGAAGCATGGTAGCACAGGGCATACAGACTACCAGAACATCCAAAGAAGAAAGTACAAGAGGAAATAGAAGATAGGCTAATTGTGTTTGTCAACTCTTCTCCTTGTCATTTTTATTGTGCCTTATGAAACAGTTTATGCAAACACTTAACACAACGAGTTGCTCCACGGTTTTTGTCCAGCAACTGAGCTAGCCTTTCTACGTTTCTGAATTGGCAGTCATTTCGTTTCATGTCACAAACATGGAGTCCGCGGCGAGGTCAAACTCATTGTTGACCACACACACGTCAGAAATCAGATCGGAAATACTGAACAGGTTTAATGAGCAGATTGTGGAAGAATTGAAATACTCTCCACACCGCAGGATAATCGCTCAGGATGATCTTTTAAAGACATCCAACAATCAGGCCTTGGCTAACGTTCATCGGAAGGAGGGAAAATGATCGGTAGGTTATACTGTATGTGTACTCGGATTTATACAAACAAATCCTTTAAAACCTTTTTGCGCTCAAGGAGAAGAGGTAACTGTTTAAGACAAACAGGAACTTTCTCTTTTGTTTGACGCTTGAAAATACCGTGACACCTGTCGATTACACCAACATGAACTGCCATAATTAACATCGTTTATCCAGAAAAACATAGGTGAGCTCAGAGATTCACTCATGTTCAAGGATTCGTTGAAAGCATTCAATTGGCCAAAATGTTGTGTCAATATTCCTGATTGACGAATTATGATTAAGGGAGGTTTTTTTCACACTCTGACACAAACCAGTTAGTTTCCAGTAATCCAGAAGCCAGTACATACACACTAGCTATTTGTGTGTTAATGTTCAACTTGCCTTTTCTGTCCAGTGAGCTTTTCTTTGCTGCTGACTTTCTCCTTTCACATGATGAGAGACAGATGCTCTGGCTTTGCTCACTCTTTCTTTCTCTGTGTTCTGCCTTTCTTCTCTCCTCTTCTCATTCCTGAGGTGTCTCAGGTTTGGATGACTAAAATCTAACTGGGCTTCATCCAATGTAGACATTACAGTCTGTTATTCGCTGTACTTCTCATATTCCCACAGTCACACGGTTTGATTTTTACAAGCAACGTATCTGCGTTGCTACACTATAAGGTAACAATGCCAGGAGCAGAATGAAGTGTGTTGCAATGCTGAATCAACCACCGAAGATGCAAAACAATATGATGCAATCAAATGGACACTGTATTGAATGCCAATGGCAGTTCATCAAAGTTGATCGGTCAGGTAATGATTTAAAACAAGGTATTAGTTGGAGTGTACATCGTGGCCAATATTGTGAAGATGACACACCAAATGAATACACACAAACCAGACTGGCCAATGGAAATTTGCGTCGGACCACCTTCCAAACATTTGCAAAGTGCTTGGAGAAGAGCAAATTGATGAACAGGACGGAAAATCATCGCTTAGAGGAAGAATTAATCTGTTCTAGAGCTTATAAATCAGGGTTGGAAAATTAGCATTCAGCATCAAAAAGGGATCCAGTTCATTGAGAATGCGCATGTGTGTTTTTGTACATATTTTGGGCGGGACACATTTTGCCATGGGTGCATTCTAGGTGTGTTGAGTGTGTGCAAAAGCTGCTGAATAGGTGTTAGGCACAAATGCAAAATGTGTCGGAGGGACATAAATAATGCAGTGGCCTGTCTTATATTCCTGCAAGACTGCTTAGCACCATTTACCACTACTTATACTACTTTGTGCATGTGTCCCTGTATGTGTTTGTGTGGTTGGTTGGAGTTCATCGATGTCCAAACCAGAATGTGATGGGCGATGTTCCGCGGTTGTGTTTTGTGCATTTATTGTGGCTGTGGTTTCAATGCAGCTTCTCCTAGAGGATCACACACGCTGTTGTGGTTCAGTTATAAAAAAAAAAGTAGCCTCATGTGTCGCCTTGTGCGTGCTGGAAATACACCGGAACCTCAGGTTTTACAAACAACTTCGTTGACGAACAAGTCCACTTAGGAACTACATTTTTCGAAGAAAACCTAGCTCAATTCACGCACTATTTTCGGCTCGCAAACCAGTCTTGGCTCAGTTGGAAAATCATCGGCTCTGTGCGTCACACATTGCGGGTATCTTTGCTGATTTGCTCGACATTTGCCCTCAGTATGGCTCCAAAGAAAGTGAAAAATGCTTGCGATAGTGTTATTAGGAAGCCTAAATTGTATTACTGTTGAAAAGAGAAGGAAATAATAGCTATCATAATGGTGTTCATGTTTGTGATCTTGCTACGCAGTTTGGTTTGTCGAGCTCTACCATCTGTACTATTGTCCAGGGTGTGATAGGCTCCAGCTCACCCACAAACTTAATGAGGACCAGCGCCATAGAAAATGGATGGCTAGCTGAGTTTCTGCTGATTCATTTCATGGATCTCATTCATGAAGCGTGCCTGAGTCTCATTTATATTAACTATTTTATCCCCTTCTACAGTGGTCCAACATTATAGCATTTAAAATACCATTATGTCTCCAGCATCGTAATGACTGTGGTCCACCAGTGTTCATACTTTTCTCAAAAGTCTGCTGTTTGGGAACTTCTAAGTCCAAGTGGCATTCATGGAACATCCATTTTCTCGTAAATTGCAGGAGTAGGCCAGCTGGTCTTAATTAGCATAAGTAAAAGTCGCTCAAATGCTTTTATAAGGGCATGAGGCTGGAGAGTGTGCACCATAATGCAAGCACATACACTGAAGGATGGAATATCGGTCAATGAAAAAAATGACATACTTTTGACATTTGGATGAGTGGTCGAGTGGAGGTTTGGCAATTTGGTGTTTGTGGTTGAAGTCGCAGTTCCCCTCTGCACACTTTCGGACATGCACTCAACTCTCACACGGTCCTGTAAGAGTTTTTCTTTTCTTTTTCTTAAGCAGAATAATACACATATGATGAAAACAAAACATATATACAGTGACTGCCATTGTAATTGCATTTATTCGTGAATGTAATGTTGCCAAAAATCACTGGTAGCCAAAGTATGGCCTCTGTTATTTAATTGGGTCTGTAATATTTTATTTTCCTTTTGAAATAGATTTATTAAAATATATTTTTTGTTTTATTAATTTATAAAATAAAATAATTCATCCATCCATCCATCCATTTTCTGAGCCGCTTCTCCTCACGAGGGTCGCGGGCGTGCTGGAGCCTATCCCAGCTGTCATCGGGCAGGAGGCGGGGTACACCCTGAACTGGTTGCCAGCCAATCGCAGGGCACATAGGAACCAACAACCATTCACACCTACAGGCAATTTAGAGTCTCCAATTAATGCATGTTTTTGGGATGTGGGAGGAAACCGGAGTGCCCGGAGAAAACCCACGCAGGCACAGGGAGAACATGCAAACTCCACACAGGCGGGGCCAGGGATTGAACCCCGCATCTCAGAACTGTGAGGCTGACGCTCTAACCAGTCGGCCACCGTGCCGGCAAATAATTCATTGATTTAAAAAAAATATTTGTTGATTCCCCCCAAAAATAATTTAAGACTGTTAACAACAATTTTTATTTGTGTTATTTTCTTAATTGAATCATTAATATCCATCCATCCATTTTCTGTACTGCTTAACCTCACAAGGGTCGCGGGAGTGCTGGAGCCTATCCCAGCCATCTCCAGGCGAGAGGCAGGGTACACCCTGAACTGGTTGCCAGCCAATCGCAGGGCACATAGGAACCAACAACCATTCACACCTACAGGCAATTTAGAGTCTCCAATTAATGCATGTTTTTGGGATGTGGGAGGAAACCGGAGTGCCCGGAGAAAACCCACGCAGGCACAGGGAGAACATGCAAACTCCACACAGGCGGGGCCAGGGATTGAACCCCGCATCTCAGAACTGTGAGGCTGACGCTCTAACCAGTCGGCCACCGTGCCGGCAAATAATTCATTGATTTAAAAAAAATATTTGTTGATTCCCCCCAAAAATAATTTAAGACTGTTAACAACAATTTTTATTTGTGTTATTTTCTTAATTGAATCATTAATATCCATCCATCCATTTTCTGTACTGCTTAACCTCACAAGGGTCGCGGGAGTGCTGGAGCCTATCCCAGCCATCTCCAGGCGAGAGGCAGGGTACACCCTGAATTGGTCGCCAGCCAATCGCAGGGCACATATAAACAAACAACCACACACACGCACACCTTCACGCAAGTGGATGAGTCCTGTGTGATATTGCAGTGGAGCTGTGCAAATTTTCAATCTAACACGATCATCAAAAGTTCAAAACCTGTTCAGTCCTGAGCTTCATGTGTTTAATCTCTTTTTTGTTGTTGTTGTTATTGTCTTCTATTCTCTTCACTCTTTGACAGTCTCGACACATTTTGTCTCATTCTGTCGCTTTTACCAGCTTTATAATTCTCGACGTGAACTGTTAACTCAGCATCTTTTGGGTTCTCACACACAGGCACGCAGGCAGGTCACCGTGCGCTTGTGTGGAATGCAAATCAGTAAACTGGAAACTGCATGCGAATGCATTCACTGGCCACTTCATTGCGTACAATGCACGTACAATCTAATGAGATCCAATACAAGAGCTGTATCCAATTGCCAGAATTTACAAAGATAACAAAAGCTGCAAGTAGCTGTCCGCGGGCCCTTGCGACCCTGTTTTTCGTGGCGAATCCTTGAAGCAGTCACCAAAATGTAACACCCCGGAGTTGGCCTAAATTGGCTGCTTCAAAACCAAAATGGCTGGCTTCCTGTTCAATTTCAGGCATGGGTCTTTAAGACTTTTTCGTGCATCCTGTACATCCAATTTTGTGTTACTCAAAACTTTTTTTTCTAACATTCGAGAGGGTACTCGTGAGTTTTGGGGAGACATGTTTGGGATTCCTAAAACATATTTTGACCAGGGTACAGGGTTTTTATGCATGTTGAGACCCCCGAAAAGGCGATTTATTTGCACCACTTTGGAGCAAATTCTGTTGTAGGACTTGATGGAAGTATAAGTCCTGGAATTCACCCCCAAAATGTCCGCGTCAAAACCAATATGGTTGACTTCCTGTTCAATTTTGGATATGGCTCCTTGAGACATTTTCCTACGTCCTGCTACGATATGCACCCAACTTCCGATTGATTGGTGAACCTGGTGTGCAGGACTGATTTTTGTTCTTCTAACTTTTAAGAGATTCATATTTAGAAAACCTGATTTAGTTTGTGAGCATTCAAATGCTTACACAAATTCTCGAGGTTTTGGGGCATGACAAGACCCTCAAAATGGCAATTCAAGCGCCAAAGGAAGGAACAGGAACAGCGATTACAGCGATTAAGGAGCAGCGATTACAAGGGCCTTTGCAATTACCTTATAATGCTGTACTAATAAGTCTGACTCTCACTCAATTGTGCAGGTCCCTAATGTTGTGAGCACTGAGCGCTGTTTGACAAGAGGTGATCGGCTGCTGCTGCTGCTGCTGTGAGGTTTCCGGGTGGTTTAACACGAATCCAAGTGGTGCCGGGATGAGATAAGCCCGGCAGGGTTTCGCTGGCCTTGTAACTCTACTCCTGTGTTGCCATATGTCACCAGGGAGATTGGAAACAGATAGGACGTGGGCGAGCACCACGAGTTGAGGCATAAAATCGGAGGGAAGGGCATGAAAGATGGAAATGGGTGGAGGGGGGGGGCACACAGAGGTGATCAGTGATTGTTTACAGACAGCTGGAGGTAGACACCAGTTCCAGAATCAATCACTCGTACTGCTGCATGCTGAGCTGTGACCTCTTTTCACTCTTATTACTCCAGTCTGTGCATACAGTGTTTTCGCACTGTATAACATTTTTTAAAAAGGCTTTTCAAATATACTTAGTTACAGTAATGCCCTTGAAATGAAAGCCACACTCGCCAATGCACTTTTCTGCCATTTTTTTAACGCCGGTGGAACTGTAAAACACATTGCGCACGCTTACACGCAGAAACTCACAAATGTCTCCACGTGGCAGATTTTCACCATTTGCAGGTCGTTCTGGAACATAAACAGGGGTTCAGTGTAGTTGTATAGTTGAGCCAGAATTCGACCCTGGATGACTGTTTACCTTCTATCTACAGCCTGAGCGTGTGATTCCTTTCAAAACGGTGACTGTAAGTGATAATGCCACGTACACATGCTCCAGCTCCTGTCTATTTATAGTCGTCAAACTTGTGATGTTCTGCTGAGTAGTTTGAGTCATCCCACACAGCGCAGTCATAACAAAACCATACGCCGTGACATTACTGACAAACCACCACGGCCCCAGTCCGACATATTGGTGAAAACTATATCAGCATTGTGTTATACTTTGGTTTAACAGCAGTTGTACACAAAATCTCTTGTTGCCGGCCGATAGTCCAGTGATAACTTGGTGAGATGTTTACATTTTATAATACGTTGGCATCAAAACAAAATGACAGCCTTGGCCCTTGATTTTCTCAAATAAAATAATAGCTCACAGTCTAGTTTGTCCGAAAGGAGACTTATGTTGCATGTTTATTTTACAACTTTCAGTTCCAAGGTTCCTGTTCTTAGGGGCGGGCCCTGTCTCCTGCAAGTGAGCTGGTCCTCATCCCGCCGCATATAATGGTGGGCCAGTGGCAAATATGGATTTCCGTACATGATGAACATGGGCGGGGCTTAATACCTGTGGGGGAAAAATAGCCAGTGCCTATGAAGACAATAAAAGCATTTTCACTCATGGGTACAGCACTTCATTCACTACACTGTGTGTATGTGGCCCATGGACACATCACCAAACACAAATAACCTCAAATAACTCTGAAGGAAGTGCAAAATGGCTCGCTCGCAGGCACAGTTTCGGAAATGGAGATTAAAATAGATAGACTTGGTCGTTTAATTTCACACTTAATAGGTGGGTAGCACTTCAGAGACCCTCATTTGCATACAAGCCATTAAAAGCAAATTCTCCTTAATACGTTCCCCTTTAACAAACATCACACTCATATCCTGCGTGATGCTTAGCATGCCTCTTGGTTAGTCTACGAGGCAAGAGAGTCCGTGGAGTGCATTAAGCGGGCGGTTCATTACGGCACACAATAGACAGCAAAGTTGCAATAGAGTCCAGTTGTGTGCAGCCGGCGTGTTATGCCATCGGCTGTCACCCAAAGATGTGATTTACGACGGGAGTTGTGTCAGCCTGCTGAATGAGAGCCATTGAGTACGAGCTGACGCACACACTCAGTATGGCCGCTGACACGAGGATCTGCTCTGTGACGCTAACGGTGGCATCTGGATGCGCCATTCATTGTGTGTGTGTGTGAATGGGGGTCTTTGTATATCATGATGTTGCGTCGATCTTTGACACCGCATCCACTTACACGCTCACTTCCTCCTTATCTACTTTGCGCCCAGCGTGTTATCGGGATTAGTAAGGAGTTATATTCAATTCAATACCACCATCCATTTTTTTTCTTTCTGAAATAACTTTAGTCATTTGTCCGTTTGCTATCACTTAGTGACACTGACTGTGGCTCACTCTTCCTTCCTGAAAACTCAATTCTCTTAAAATGAGATGTTTAAAAAAAAAAAAAAAAAAAAAAAAAAAAAGCATTTCATTTGTAGTTTCCGTTTTTTTAAGTTGGTATTTTTAAAAAATGCGGAACACCTGAAAACGCTTGGCCGCATCTGGTGCATTATTTCTGGAATTTTTGTGGAGGATTTTTATTTTTTATTTTTGTGTGTTTCTGTGGGATACTCACTTTGCTAGAAAATTATCTAGTTGGAATGTAATGCTAACATGTTTGTATGGAAGAATCATTAGGACTACAGTGGAAAAAAACAAACAAATGATACTACCAGATTGCTGTCATAATTCTACAAGAATAAACTTATATATATCTGATTTGAAAAAGTTTTATGTTTACATGGTTCAAGTCAAGAATAAGGTTGTATATTTTTTATTAAAAAAAAAAAACTTTCAACTTTAAAACTTTCAAAAATAGTCACAAGATTAAAGTAGTACTATATCGAGAATAAAGTTGAGTGTTTCATATTCGCTGGCGTCGGGCGGAAACCTCACATCTCCAAAATTATCATCACTTGTCAGGAAACCAAAAAAAAAAACCCAAAAACATTTTCAACACTTTAGATTGGTCAATCATTTTTAAAAATAATATACAAACGTGGGCACTGACCAATAGTATCGATTTCTGAAAAGAATTTGGACATAGAAGCTTTTGGCCTGATGCCAGTGAAATTATTTTTAAAAAGTATATATTTCCCACCTCAAATTAAATTTTTTTAGATAAAATGTAATGTGTTTGCTAGATTAATGTTGTAATATTAGGGGAATAAATGTGTATATTTTGGAGATAAAATGTTTATTTTTTTAACTTAACATTGTTAAATTACAAGAATAAAGTCATTTCTGTGAAGATATGTGAAGGATTAATATCAGAAGTTTATTGCCTTCTTAATGATGAACAATGTAGGGGCTCTCGTCCTATTAAATTTTAGTACAGGTTAAAGAATGAAATACTCAGTGATTCGCCACATCAACTATTATCAGTATGAATGAATCAATCAATCATTCAATCAATCAATCAATTGTTGACCTGAGTTGGGTATTGTGTGCCACGTATCAATGGAAAGCCAAGCAGATGAAATTCACTTTTTTTTCCCCCCCCTCAAAACTATGCGACTTTATTCTCATAATATTAGGACTTTAATAGCCCAAAAATATACAAATTACAAACAAAATTGTTTTTTTTCCAACTTAAGTAGTGTATATATTTCTGTCTTTTCAGTGTGATCCTTATACTCATTGGTACAATACCTTCAGAATATGTGTAGAATTATCTCCAATTCTTGTACAAAACAACAACAGTGGACTTGTAAATTCCTGATTCTTCTGAAAGGCGAACCTGCTATTTTCAAACTAATTTGACTTATATAAAAGTGATATTGAAAGGAATATCAAAGCAACTTTGTTAAAAAAAAAGCACACTGCATTAAAATCAAATACTGGGAGTCACACTGCAATGTGGGTCGCTCAATGGTTGAGCAAATTTGTCATCGCCGCGCCTTGTAGCCAGTATTTGTGAGTAGCATTAAGATTAGAGGATTCTCTTCAAGTATGTGTAATCCCCTCTGCTTGTCTTCTAGCTCTGACGGGCTCTGAGGCATGTGGTGGCTATCTGGATGCCACTGACGCGGGCTACATCACCACGCCCGGCTACCCGCTGGAGTATCCCCCCCACCAGAATTGCCGCTGGGTCATCACGGCGCCGGAACCTTCCCAGCGCATCGTGCTCAACTTCAACCCGCACTTCGAGATCGAGAAGCTGGACTGCAGGTATCGATAACGAGGACAGACACGTCCAATCGCTTCATTGTGTTCATTAGTCTTTCTCTTCTCTTTCTCCAAATAAATTGAGGATAGATTATTATGCAAAAACTTTCAGCGCTTTGCGTGAGGGCTGCTGGGTGCATTTGGTCAGCCCACTCTCCTCCTGTTTCCCTGCCTTCAGCTAGCCCATAATAATCACTTTGGGACCTCCCAGAGTCCCTCATCTCTTAATATCACAGCCTAATTACCACACGTTTACAGTTGCAGGGTGCTTTTTTTTTATCCCGAACAAATGAACCCAGTCAGAAGACGATTTTCCATCTATGGCCGTTTTTGGCTCGAGTGGAACTGGGAGAAGTGCAAGTATGGCGGCACAACGTTAAAAACCAGGATGCAGTGACAATACAGACGTGAGGGCAAACAGGCATGCTGGGAAATAATGAACCCATGCTGGCAAAGACGTATGAGATTGATTAAGCAGCCTGCAGTCAAACCAGCTGTGGAGGCAAATGATTGTGAAGGCGTGCTTAGAAAATATTATTTTAGGCACCTCACTTGCTTTAATTACTTTTGTTACACATTTTGGGTTACCTTTGTGTAGGTTCAGGTTTAAATTTGTGTTTGGTGATGTGTTCAAGTGCCACACACAGTGTAGCATATGAACTGTTTACTCTGAGTTAAAATGCTTTTATTGTCTTTAATTTGCTTTTTTTTTTTCAAAAGCCGAACTCGCAATTGACCCGGCAGTATTTGGAGCGGGATGAGAATTGGCTCACCTACATGAGAAAAGGCCAAGCCCCTAAAAATGGGCTGATTTCAGCAACACAGGAAATAGGGTGTTTCAAGTGTTCTATAATTCTTGATCTTTGGGGTATTTTGATGAAAGCGTGCTGCAGACTTGTTATTAAAACACCTGGGAATGGTTTGAAACTGCGGAAGAAAATGCATAATATTTTTCCTTTATTGTCCCTGTAAAGTGAACATACATCGTCTCGCGTCTTTCTTTTGCCTACACATCGCTACATGTTTGAAATATATCCACTTAAAGCGTCCGGTGGCTGGATTATAAGAGCAGCAACTGAACCACGACTGCTGCTTGTCGTGCCTTGCGAAAGTGATGTACTCTATTTGAATGCAGATGTGGAAATATACTGCGTGTTCAATGCGTGTCTATCGCAGCGCGACGAATTGCGTACTCGTAGACTTTTGTCTTTTCAACCACACACTGTCCCCGTTGACATCAATAATAGATCAGGAGAATTCCACCACTCAGATTTGCTCAAATCATTCCGACATTTCCTTGGTAGCATCAATATTTAACCTGGTTGTTTGTTGAAAGCGCAAGACTGAAAAGGCCAAAATTGTTGTTGTTTTGCTCTACTTCCACATTGGAAATATAATTTTAGATTTTTTTTAAAAAATTCTACTTTCCCTTCCTTCCACCCTCTGCCAGTCGCTCATAGCATTTGAATCTGTCACTTTCCCAGCAGGGGAGCATCTAATTGAAGTGGAGCAAGTCAATCAGGTTTTTTGCACTAAGCATATGGAGGTGTAGTTGTCTTAGCATTAGCGATGACCATTTTAGGTCAAAAAACGCTAACACCCATTCAGCTCACTCGTACTTATCATGTTATATGTACATTACACATCCGACAGTGTCTTAAAAATCACTTACAGGTGCTCCTTTGTTATTTTTGACCAAGTTTATCGGTGGCATTTCATACGATATAACAATGAACGATGATAACGTCTCAAGCCTAATAGGCTCGATGGCATGGAGCTATTTAAGTCTACCGGCACCCGACGTACGTATGCATGTGCAGAGGGAGGCAGAAATTGATCTGCTCAGTCCGCAGGGTAAAGATGCCAAGAACAGGGACAAGACTCGTCTATCATCTCACACACACACACACACACGTCGTTCACCGATTAGTCCAGGGTTGTTTCATTAGATAACAATGCTGAAGTAATCAGATTTATTACGGTCCTGATTGTGATTTAAAATACTAATCTGTAATCGATAATGCATTACATTATGCAGAGCTCTCAGTGGCTGTGCTGGTCAGATCGACGACGGGCTGGTCAGTGAGCGAAAACAACGTTTTCATTAAGATTCTGACATGGCGGTCATTTCATTTAAGGAGGAAGTGTGAAGCACGGACATAAAATCTGATGTATTTGAAAAAGGGGGAGAAAAAGGCAACCAATTATAACTAAGTCTAACTTCCGTTTTTTTTTTTTTTTTTAAATCACATGAGAAGCACCCTGACAGGGCTTTATCATTGCAAGTTGTTGTTTCACACGCACACACACACACACACACACACGCACACACACACATTCATCTATTTGGCTTTCCAAAAAGGACAGTTTTCAATGGCAATTGGTTTTACAGTATGTACATTAACAGGATTACATACAAACTGCCAATTCCATTGACACAAAACTTTGGGGAAGCTTGGGACGCGTACCAAGGAAGGATCCATTACATTTTACCGTAGATAATGATACAGTTGTGCAAGTCATTGGAAATAATGCGAATGTTAATAATACATGTTGCGTGAAAGGCAGCACAGTGACCCAGAGGTCAACCACGTAGCTCCGCCCCTGCATCAAGGGAAATACACATACACGGCAGTCCAATTGTGCCACAAGGTTCTCAAGGTCGGATTGTTAAAGTCCACTTTCAGTGCCATTCTAGTTTACTATTACAATGGGTAGAAACTATTTACACACTTGGTGATGGGCAGTGTCGTCTGCTCTTAAGAACTGCATCGTGGGGAGATATTAGTCATATTTGTTCTGTCATCAGCTTTTTCCCCCCCCCCAATCAATAACTGGCATAAGTGTATAAAAGTTCTCTGCAAAACAACTGGAAAAAGGGTGTGGGGGGTGGTGGGGGTCTCCTTGTGTATCTGCGCAAGCATGTATAAATAAGATTTCTTCTGCCAACAAAGTGATATTAAATTCTTCCTGAGGTGACCCCCGAGACAGTTGAGGTTAAAGAGCTGCTCCAGCGTCACACTTTGAGCGGCTATGTTGCCTTTCAACACAGCAGCTGGTTGTCTCCTTCACATTTTCCTCTTGGCTCCGTCTGGATCTCTATTTGGAGTCTTTGGAAAGCGCACTCGCGCACACACCGACCGCTTAGGGAAAACTGCAGCGTCAGGGTCTGTTGAGGGCACGAGCAAATCTTCTTGACAGCTTCCCCTCTCTCTCTCTCTCTCTCTCTCTCCCTCCCTCCCTGCCGGCTCGCTCGCTCGCTCTCCTCCCTCGATTCGTCCGACCCTTCCTCCGCCTCCGGCCTCGTCGCCGCCATCGCACCGACCCCATCTATCATCTTCCGTCTGATCGGGCACCTTCTTCGCCCAAGCGCTTCCCCGCACGTCCCTCCCTTCATCACCTCGTCCTCCTCATTGCCCCCAAGTGAATCACCCTTCCTTCCTTCCTTCTTTCCTTCTCCCCTTCTCCTTTCACAGAAAAACAGGAAGCATGACAAATGCAGCATATTTCGACTTTTCTCTCTCTCTTGCACGTCGTCAATTTTCTGCCTCGTTGTAACTCTTTTCAAGTCCCCTCTGGATCCTTTTCTCATTCTCCGTGCCCATTGACCTCCTCCACTATTTACAATGCTGATCTGAGACAGCCGCGCATGTGCAGAAATGCAGAGCTGTGATACTCAAGACAGTCCCTGAGGCCCCCAAGGCCTGTCTGATCCATAATGTAACTGTAATGTGTGTTTGTCTTTGTGTGCTCGTGTAATTTTGACCGACGGTCCCGATCAATATATGTTAAAGCCGTAATGAGGAATTGATTAATTGTCCTGGACATTACATTTGGACACAGTCGGAAACACACACACACACACACACACACACACAAATCTGTAATAAGAATCGGGTTGAGTAGTTTTAATGCATTATCAGATATGAGTAAATGGTCGACAGCTATACATGTTTAACATCGGTTTTAGAATTATTTCCATGACATATTTCTTATATTTACTGGCAGACAGTTGACCTGTGATGTGATCGATCTTAAAAATTTTAAGGAAAGAGTTAATAATGTTTGTCATGCAAAAGCGTATGTTTAGCATTAGCTTACTAATATAGAATACTGAAGTTCCATCTACAGTCACTTCCCTTTTTTCCATTGAGCGGCTTGAACTTCAATTTCCATCCATTTTCTATTGCGCTTGTGCTCATTAAGGTTACGGGGGAAGTTGAGCCTATCCCGGCGCACTTTGGGCAATAGAAGCGGGGTACGCCCTGCCCCTCAACTGGTCGCCAGACAATCGTTGGGAACTTCAGATCCCATTATAAGTATTTCTTTAAAAAATTCTGGCTCCCCAAGGGCAATCAAACAACGACAACGTAAGCTTCGCAGAGTCTGTGCTCGGCATATAATGATTTCAGATCAGGAAAGAAAAAAAATACTTCTTTTAACACCCTGCACCACAGGATAATCAGTCAGGATAATCTTTTAGAGACTTCTGACAACGGGGCTTTTGCTGATTGTGATCGGAAGTGGGGGAAAATGCTCAAATTCGGCCCAATTATCAGAATGTGTGTACCCTGCTCGCGTGCGTGTATCTCTCCAGATGCGAAGTCTACTGCTAAAGACACCCTATTGCTGCAAAGAGCTCGACTTGAAAAGAAGGAATGACTTACTGTAAAAGGCAATGTAGAGGCAGGAGGGCTGGAAATTCTTTTTTTTTGTGTGTGTGTATTCTCGTTTCCTGGTTTCTCATTGGAAAGAAAAACCACCAATTTATCTAAATGTTCTGACTAAATCGTAATCTACAGCATCCTGCAGGTTCGTCTTGCTGTAGCCTCACAGTACTTTAAACGCTTTTGAAACGCACTTGGCTTTTTTCATCATTCCCTCCCTACAAGCAAGCAAAATCCTTTTTTTACACCCCTTGATAAGCGATGAATTTCAAGGAAAACGTGTGAAACAAATTCCCGCTCCTTGTCATTCCCCTCGGCAAGTCTGTGCCACAAACCCGCTGGCTCTGTGGAATATTTGTGTTTTGATTTGATTTTATTTTTTTCTGGGTTGGTGGGGGCAAGGAGAGTGAGAGAGAGAGCGATGATGGGATTTCAACAGCGTGTTAGAAGCTGTGTTCCTCCCACACGGAACGGATTGAAGGAAACCTCCAGCTCGTCCATGGATGCATGCAAGCCACGGGCACTTTGTTTGTATCAGTGTGTTTACCGTGTGTGTGTGTGTGTGTGTGTGTACATGCGCTCACTTAAACGTGGATGTCGGCTCCTCACTGAAGGCTCAGAGCCCAACGGGGGAAGGGAGCACAGGATGAGACCCGGGTGGCGGGGAAGGCGCGGAGTGGAGGACACCTGTGGCTGCCAGTCCGACATTGTGAATGCAGCCTCAGGTTCTCTGTGACCGCATTGTGATGGCTGAATCTATAAACATTTTCCCTTCTTTTGGACCTGACGTCATGGTTTCAAAAGGCAGCCTTTGTCTTTTGAGTTTACAAGGAAGTATAGCACGGAAGGAAGGGGGTGTTTTTTTTATGCGTTATCCCTGCTTGAACGTCATGGGACGCTGTGTAGAAGCAGCAGAAGTTTTATGACCGCTTCAATGTTGATGTTTTTACAGTCACATTATTAAAATTACTCCATGTCCATAATTTTGCATGATAAAACAAACAAGCCTCTCTCATAATAATTAGTTGGATTTCATACAAAATCATACCGTAAAAAAAATACTGACTTGTTTTGATTGCAAATAACAAGGATATATTTTGCCTGTGTTTGTTTGTCAACAGTAGAACTCAAAAAGTTGATCTGGATCTCATTTTTGGAACAGGCACTGTAACATTTGGACCTGGAATGTGTAGCGTCGGTATGACCCAAAGACAAATCGAACCTGAATTCTGGATCCCAAAACACCCAAGGTTGTCTGTACATGGCAATATTTTAGTTATGTACCTTAATTCAACAATAAGAGGTTGAAATATAGCTTTATAATCTTGCCAAATTCAGCATTTTCAACATGTTTGCAGAGGGAGTTACAATTAGCCGCACATATATATATTTTCAAGTACGTCATTGCGGTGATTTGTGCGTGCACACGTAGCTCACACAGGCAGAGTGACACTTCACTTGTTAGAACACCGTCCAGTAACACTGTGATTAACTTTTTTTTTTTTTTTTTTTTTACACAATTCCTTTAGCGGCAGTGTCACTTTTGAAAATAAGTAGGTGAGGACAACTTAATTATAAGTTTGACGATGGTACGCAGGAGGCCATGTCCCACACTTTAATTGCTGCCATTCTCCTTTTTAGGAAATTTTGGAAAAAAAACACCCCAAAAATATTGGATTCCTACATTTTAATCCTGCTTGTCACACTTGCCGCTCCCACACAGCGAGTCTTGTGTGACTGACATGTTGGAGGAGCCCAGGGAGAAAAAGAGGGCCCAAAGATAATCAGAGGAACACAAAAAAGTAACGTATTTATCATAAATCGCGGATGTGCAGTATATGTCGGTATTTGGCACGTGCAAACATCGTCATACACAAATAAGATTTACTTGCTTGTTTAATTTTACGCTTGATGGGTGGACAAACACTCCAGAGACCCAACTATTTGTATACCAACAATAAAATGTCAATCCTCCATTCCCTTTAAGGTTAGGATATCACATGCGCGCACACACAAACACACACACATGCACGCACACACACACACACACACACACGCTGTACAGCATGTGTCAACAGTATTTCACGGCCAGTTGGCACCTTAAATGATTGAAGTGTGAGAGTTGCGTAACCTTTTGGGAAGTTGCTCACCTTTCGGGAACCATGCATACATACATGCAGACATAGGAGAACTAAAAAAGATGCCTGAAAGTGGACGGAAAGGTCCCATATTTTACCAAACCAACTTTTTCTAGTGTTTGGGATGTAATATTGGCTATATAGTGTCACAGTAAACGTGAAATATGAATTAAAATCATCCACGCATTCCTGAATTCCGGACGTTTTTTCTGCCAAGAGGCCTGAAAGGAGGTCCATCGAATTTCTCGAGCTCATCTACGTCACTAACGAAGATCTCCGCCTACCTTTCCGCTCCCGAGCCAGCGCTGTCGACATCACAAACCCGTGTGCCCTCACAAGTGGGTCTTCTACGCGGAGGCAACCAATCAGTCTTAGACAAATATCGACGAGGCGGATACAAAACTGGGTCAAACAGAAGTAGCTGTGAGAGGGGCCTTTTCTGGACACTTGTAATGACGAAAACAATGTTGTTGTTTTTTTTAAATGAAATTGACACTTTTACCAGTCCATGCTAGAGAGTCACTCTGTGTAGATTTAAATAGCCAAAATATGCGACCTTAAATTGCATGGATGTTCTCCTTCCGTTTTGATGAAGGTGCATCCCTTTTCCTGTCAGATGCTTGTCATCCCAAAACACATTTCGTTATCGTCGTCGTCAAGTGGGCTAGCTCAAGGAGCAAAAAGATTGTCAAAATTGGACAAATGTGAGTGTGAATGGTTGTGATGACCCTCCTAAGGACAAACCGTATCAAAAATGGATGGCTGGATGGAATGTGAATGCCTAGTATGTTACAGTATAACACTTTTTCTACTCCTGTCAGCAATTTAAGAGCTAAAAACAAGACATTTTCCACATTTTCTACTCAAGTGTTACTGTAATGCACACTTGCAAGAAGTATCAATTAATCTACTGTGTAAAATGGCATAAAAGCAGACATTCTTTGAGGGTTTCTTCACTGATCACACTGGAGAGATGTAAAAAGCTCAATAGAAGAGCAATTAACATGACTGTGGTCAGAAGTGATCGATAAAGTGGCTCAAGATGTGCAAATAGACTTAAGATGTACTTATTAGGTCTTAAGGCTTTTAGTGAAAATGGAATTAACTGACAATGAAACTTGTCGTATTTTGTGGTGACAAGCCGCTTGCAGGGATTTTGTTGGCAGGACGCTATTTTGAAGGCAAGCAGGTGACCGGCTGCTTGTTGTCCAGACGCAGAGGCAGAACTCCCGCTGTGCGTCCGCACACGGAGACCAACATTTGTGCTCAGAGGACATCAAAGAAACTGAATAACAATGGATGCTTTTTTTTTTTTTTGACCACAGTTCTTAATAATGTCGACAGCCAATGACTGTAGACCTGGATTTAGGGATGATCATTTTATAATAATTACTGTGAACCTTGTAGTGTTTTTATTTTACTGAAACATTCTACATTTTGTTACTTTGTATCTTTGGTATTAAACTAATAACATACTGTATGGGGGAATTTAGTACAACCCTGAGTTTGTGTTGTATGTCACTTACACTTATTATGGAATGTTTGAAATATATATCTTCTCCTGCAGCTGTAAGAAGACAACTGCAGTTCTGCTGACAGTAAATGTTACATTCAAATGCATTTCTTCTTTTTATTTATTTATTTATTTTTATAACTCCTCCATGAATTCAGCGGAAATGTTGCAATGAGGCTGCTGATGTTATCATTTCCACGAAATGGAAATATTATCTGTCGATATGACGGTCACTGAACGTTTCAGACGGGGGAATCTCCCCTCACCAGAATCTCACATAAATGTGGAGTAACAAATGATGATGATGTTATTAAATTCATGTTGTTTTTTTTGTCCATGTAGGTATGACTATGTTGAGATCCACGACGGTAACTCGGAATCAGCCGACTTATTGGCAAAGCATTGCAGCAACATCGCCCCAGCACCAATCATATCATCCGGACCCGCCCTCCACATCAAGTTTGTGTCCGACTACGCCCACCAGGGGGCAGGATTCTCGCTGCGCTACGAAATCTTCAAAACTGGTAAGGAGACGTCACGGTTGACACTTCCATGATATGAATTTTTAATTATAATTATAAAATTAATTGGAACAGTGAAATCCGAATACCCCAAGGGTAAATATTGCACTATAAAAGTTACTGGAAAAAGGACAAAAATATAGACGTTAACTGAGTGTTGATTTTGTTTGAAAGTAGGGTTAGGGTACCAAATTCAGCAGAGCCACTGACTCCGTGATCGTGACTGTTGCCAGACTTGAACGGAGGAGCAATTGGTTGTGTTAAGTGTTAAGCGCCCTGTGGCACCATGCTGCCTCTCACAGGTCAATCTTGGTACTACGACAGACATCCGGCTTGGGGGAGGAAACTCGCGATTGTCAGCGGAGATGTGATGTGAGTGTCGTGAGCAGTGTCGGTAATCTCAAGTACATCATACACTATAAAAGCACTGAGAACACACATCGTCGTGTGTGGGGTCTATTTAAAATTAAGATGATAAAAATCAGTATATGCGTACTCCGCTTTTCTACAAATAAATATGAGAGGGAAAAGGAGAGCAGAGTCCAGAATCAAATCTCCATGATCATGTGTGGACATTCCTGCGTAACTCAACTCAAAGTCTTTGTTTGGAGTATTTAACTCTCTCAAGAGGGGCCTAATCCCCGTGACTCACCCCAAAATAATGAGTAGTGCACCTTTAAAAGCAGGCTAAGCGTGACTATATCACTACCAGCCAGCTTGCTTCATTAGGTGACCAAGCCTAAATGGTGTCATGCTAGACCTTAAGCAAGTAAGGACCGCCTTAGCATGGGACCCTTGAGACCCCTTCGGACTGCCTATGCGAGACCTCTGTTCCCTCAATGGCCCTCTGTCTGTCTGAGCATCACATCTTATTGTGTGTGTGTGTGTGTGTGTGTGTGTGCGTTAGACAAAGGGATCATACCCTTCACGCTGCCGTGGGTCAGCCGAAGCAAGACCAATTGAGATCAAGGGCAAGTGAGACGCACGTAGGGGCACAGAGTGTCTTCAGCCATCTTGTTCCGGTCCCCCTGAAAGCATTCCCCACATGCCTGTTTAATTGAGTCCTGAGCCCTGAGAGACACTGTCACACATAGGGCGGGCTGGGGTTACTAACGCAACGCATGTGCTCGTCCGAATGGATGTGTCTCACTTTCTGCCACCGCCAGCCTGTAGGGATTTGTTCCGTGTGTGTTTTCGGCACTCTGTTCCCCTCAATCGACTTTAAGATGAGTGTCGGAGGTCACACTTGGAGTCTGCTGTCTTTGGACAACAATGTGGCTGTTGTAAACCGTAACGTTAGATCCTGACACTGATGTGTTCAAGTTTGACACGTCACAAGACACAAGACACTTAAGTCAAAGCGGATGACAATTTTTTTTATTTTGGCTGTTTGTTTACATGACGACAGCAGTACAACAGATTTATACATCCATCCGTTTGCTACCCACAAATTATACAAATGGATTTCGGACAAAAGTCAGACTACACCGACTGTTTGTTTCCTAAACGTGAGCACAGTTTCGGGGGGGGGGGGGGGGGGAAGGGGGATTTCTTTTCAAACAGCAGAGTTTTCGTCTTCATGGAATCCTGTAAAAATGGAGGACATGCACATAAATGTCAAAACAGTAATGGCAGAACGCAGCGCTGTTCAGCTTTTCTGCTTTATAACGCTTTTCTAGCAAAGTGTATCTTTAGTGCAGTGTGACATGATGGAGAGTTTGCTTTTAAAGCCATGTTGCACTCAAATAGCGCTCTCTCAACGCTTAACTTTCAATGAGGGATCATGCTCTGGTTGGCAACATTTTCCACTAAGGTGCACAGCTATGTCCTGGCGTTGACCCTCAAATAGCTTCAATAGTTTATAGTTTCAACCACAGGATGGTGGTGGCACGGTTTATTTTTGACATCATAGCAGCAATAATAATCCTATAATAATAATAATCTCTTGCTCGGTGGTACAATAAGGAGAGAGCTAGGGTAAGGTTCACATAATAGTTCATGAAATAATAAAGTAGATCTGTTACTTTGGTAACCATCATGACTTTTCAAAATTTGAAAAGACTTTACATGTTGTAATAAACTAAACTTTCTGAGCAAAGAGCTGTGGTGGACATGCAAGGGATGTCCACACATTTATAACAGTAAGTAGACGTGTGCATATGTGTGTGCGTGTGTGTGTGTGTGTGTGTGTGTACCTGGCAAAGACAGAACATTTTCAACATTCAAGCTGCTAGAATGCAGTTAACAAGATCTTGTTATCCTGTAAGGTGCAACTCACCGTCTGCTTGTGTGGGTGACTGTATTTTATATACGTGTCAGGATGAAAGCGTGCGTGTGCGTTACACACACCTTATTTAGTCTCATTATGATATGTCTCAATATGCTGTTCCTATAAAATACCCGCTCCCGCTGCACATACTGTTATTTTCACCATATTCTCCTCTTAATAATAATCACTGTTTATTTGTCAACATTTGATGTATGATAACATATAGGAAAGACTATTTACAATGTCAATTTATTGAGTTTTCCCCAGGTTTTGTGCCCATTTTAACAGTTACTTTAAAATATGAATTTGATATAGCCTCTGGTACAGTCTAGTCTTTCTTCAAAAATGTTTTTCCTTTGTATAAAGTGGGTCATCAAACCATGTCGCTGTGTGTATTAATGATTTTTTCTCCCCCGCTTGGAGTCCTTCAGCCCAAAGAGAAGATGATTTTAGTAAGGGTCTCTGCCCTAATCCTTGTCTGTGTGAGGGGAGATTGTCTCGCTACGTCTTTGTGTTCTGACGACCAGACCTTCACCGTCTGAGTAACAGTCTAGTCATAGTGAAAAGGGCACGCGTCGGCAAATGGTGGAACATGTCTGTCACAGAAAATCATTTGTTTCCGGTTTCGGTTAATTCATGTTTTAGATCTTCCCAATACTTGGTGCGTGATGCATACATTGCACGCAAATACTTGGATACTCTCCTCAAGAGACGAAGTATCAGTGGGAATCGCAAAAAGCACAAAAAGTGCACAAAGACGACAACAAAGTGATTGTGTACACTTGTTTACGCTTCTGTTACTATGGTTGCTGTAGAAGAATCACAACCAATACACAGGGAGCCCTGGTGGGGCAGCCAATCAAATCCTGCTGTCTAGGCAGTGCGCCCCCAGCTGTTATTGTGACCCAGAATTCGCCAGACACATGCACACGGACACACGGACACACCTACACACACATGCGCACTCACATCGAGTATATGAATGCGCAGATGTCGGATGAGCACATGCTCACTCACACGCATTGTTTTTCTTTGTAACGCTGCGCCAACTTTAGCAAAACAACGACAACCTGCTCAGGTTTTAGGCCCAGTCTGTGAACGTATTCTGTCTCTATATGTACCAACTAAAGATCATGCTCACATTCATGAAACCATGACTCCTTGTGGCAAAAATTAACTACTGTGTGTTGTTGCTAGAAATTAAAAGTTGACAAATGGCCTGTAAATTATTCCAGTGTAGTTTTAAATGCTCATAATACCAAATTATTTCATTAAAAATGAAAGCTTGGGACACTACTGTCTACTATCCCCATCCAACAATCTAACACCCATCCAAAATCTACCCAGCAACAAAAATCACTGCGCAGCGCAACAGCAACATTCTTAATGCAGATTGACAATGACACAGACAAACCAGGGAGAGACAAAATTCACTGCGAAAAATTACTCATTCACATTTTTGCTGCTCCGGTAATTTAAAGTATAATATTATGATTTTAAAAAGCCAAGCAGCAAGGTGGAAACACGGGTTAGGACGGCATGAAAGGAACATATCACATGTGAAAGGAGGGCAGAAGTGTTTATGTGATGTGCATGAACTTGAAGTAATGAGGGGGGAATAAAATTGCTGCTGGCAACCAAACTGGTCAGGCGATCACTCCAGACACACACACACACACACACACACACACACACTTACAGTCACGCAGACCCACATTATTGAGGGGGTGCGGTGGATGGCGGAAGGGGCACCCGATAAGAGTTGGTGTGTGTGTCTGATGTCATTGCATGTGTGAGAAGGTCATTAGAAACACAGATTCGTAAGTAGGACAGAAGTAGCAATGTCACTCAATTATGGTTGTTTGTGTACTTTGTAAAAAACTCTAATCGAAAAAAAGGTATAGATGACTGCTGTAACTCTGCCTTGTTCAATGCACAAAAGTAAAGCACCCATATTTGAATGCATTTAACGTGCAAGAGTAGACGCTCTCTTAATGTGTTACTTACTTTCTCTTCATTTACTTGTGGACGCAGGCAAGCGCAGAGACCCAAACAGACTGGAGGGAAATGGGTTACTATAAGAGGCTTAGACAGTGTATGAATGAGTCTCAGCATGTGTGTGTGTCTTTGGGTGTACGACTGTACATGGTTGAGTACACCGGAATAATGGTGCCACGACATCACGCCAATTGTGTGTGACTGAGCACTGATGGAGGCTATATTACAGTACAGGATTTATTAAAGGGCCCAGATTACCCTAAAACGCTTATGAACATGTGTGAGACTATTACGCGTGTGTGTGCGCGCATTTGTGTGCATCTGCATGTGTATGTTTTGAACAATAAACATGATGACCAACCAATCATGACAGAGTAAACAATACTGTATATGGAGAAAAAGAAGCGGGTCACTCTCTGAATGTATGACTTCATCAATAACGGTCCCACCTACCAGAATCATATCAGAAGTCTGAAGTATAATAATATTCCGTACAATTGTGAGGGGGTCCAAATGAGATACATAAAAGTGCTACAGTATATTAACAGTGATGATTTTGTCCTAATAAACATTGTTGTTTTCATTCTATAGGTTCAGACTGTTCCAGAAACTTCACAAGTCCCTCAGGTCTCATCGAGTCTCCAGGGTTCCCTGACAAATACCCCCACAACCTGGAGTGCTCCTTCATCATCGTTGTACCCCCCAGCATGGACGTGAGCCTCACTTTCCTCACCTTTGACCTGGAGAATGACCCCTTGCCTGGAGCTGAGGGCGACTGCAAGTACGACTGGCTGGAAGTTTGGGACGGGCTCCCTGGAGGTGAGGCACTGGTCAGATTGACAGGTTCGGTTGCGGTTGACAGTAATGCTCTGTTTTGATGGTTCTGAAGCACATACTACCATGTAAAAAGCCACTAATAATAATAATAATAGTGTGGTATGATGAGCACATATAATTAAAATGTCACTAGATTTACAGTACAGTGAACTAGCGGTTAGCACGTCTGCCCCACAGTTCTGAGGTTCAGGGTTCACATTTCCATTCGACCCTTCCCGTATGGAGTTTTGCACATTCTCCCCGTACTTGTGTGGGTTTTCTTAGGGTACTCCGGCTTCCTCCCACATCCTAAACACATAACCAGCCTCTCTCCCAAAGTCAGCTGGGATCGGCTCCAGCTTTGGCGCGACCCCGATGAGGGCAAACAGTACAGAAAATGGATGGATGGGTGTTACTCATTAGAGCGCAGACCTCTGCCAAAACCAAACTATCAACAAAAAGATGGATTGTATTTGCTTCTGGGAGGGTTAAGGTTTCTATTCATGCCAAGTAGTGACTCAAACTGTGAGCATGAAGTCCTGTAGATGCACCTTCGTCCCGATCTTCACCGAAATGTAAAGGAGTCTTCCTTGGCCCATGTGCTACTCCTCGAGAGGTCTTTTGTCACAATGAATTGAGTATTTTTGTCGAATTCAATTTATTACACTGTTCAATATTTCAGGTTTTACTGTGTTGTGAAAGTTTTGTTTAATTGTTATTTTTTAAAATAGTGTATTTTAGACTTTGGCAGCACAGTGTTGTAGCGGTTAGCACGTCTGCCTCACAGTTCTGAAGTTAGGGGCTCAAATCTCAAGTTTTACCTGTCCTCTCTTGCTCTGTCTCTCTTTGTCTCACTCTCTCTCTCTCCCTCACTCTCCCTCTCTCTCTCTCTCTCTCTCTCTCTCTCTCTCTCTCTCTCTCTCTCTCTCTCTCTGACTTTCTCGCAAATTGTATACACATGCATTTTCAGGTTCATTGAACACGTGGATGGATGGTTTAAGACGTTTGCACAGTTCTGTGTTGATGATATTCCAGCCATTTTGTGGTGGACTCCACTTGGTGAAGTGAGATGAGTGTTTCTCCCTGCCTACATCTGTATTGATTTACTTGGAATGCCAACTATTTTAGTAGCTATGCGTTGGTTGATAAAAGCAGAGCTTCGAGGCAAAATGTTGGCACCTACCTCGAAGAAACCACATACGTTTTCATGGGGAAAATGAAGTGAGAGTTGTTGAGCGGAGGGAGAGAGGGAAAAAAATAGGAGGTGAGGGGGTTAGGATATTTCTGTTCTTGCTGCTGGAATTACTGGATAGAGTTGAGAGGGACAAATCCTCAGCAAAGAAAGACTGGATACCGTTTAAGAGATGGAAGATGAAAGGAGAGGAAGAGGGGGCTCTGTGGAAGGGCTGAGCAGCAGAACAAAAGGAAGGATATATTAAGATGAATAAGTGGAGGCCAGAAGACCTATGGTTTGCGTCCAGGAAGAGGTTGGGAGAGAAGAAAATGGGAGGATTTCAAGGAAGGCAAGAGAGCGGGATTATAAAAAAAATCAACATTCAACTTGAAACAAACAAACAAAAAAAACTGCTATGATATTTCTGTTGGGAACTGAACTTGTTGGGACATTATAATTGCAGAGCATTCTCCTCAAGAAGTGCAGAATATAATGCAACATGAGGCCTTTTATGCGTGTAAAAGGCGAATATAGCACAAGAAGCTCAAATAACAGTCAGTTGGCGAGCTCGCACAAATTAAAAAGGGCAGCTAAAAGATGTTATTACATCTATATATATTGTTTTTTTTTAAGGTGAAAACTTATGTGTGAGAAAAAAAACATGACATCAAGTTGTAGGAGAGATGAGACAATTTAGTCAAATGACCCACAGGCTGGGAAAGGAAAGTGAAATCATTTGGAGGATGTTTAAAGGGAAGGAAATCCAAAGGATGAGATCAAGAGGTGAAGGACTTTTTGGTTTAGTGATTCCAGGGGACAAGAGAGACAGGAAAAAAATCATGACAATGTGATGAAGTGGTGTTGCTAGAGCTGCATAAGTCCTATAACAGTTGATATAGATTTACTTACCTTACAAAGATAGTCATACATTTTCAGCCAATTGCCTTAAGGCTTTACTCTTCTTACTATAATTTGTGGGTTTTTTTTAAAGTGTTTTGTTCCCGTCTCAACGCTATCAGGAGAAGAGTTATTACTATTGTTTTCTCAAGAGGCCTATTTCAAATATCTACCCGTTCCAAAAGGGAAAAAAAATCAATAGGTCTGATCGATTGCTGGCTGTTTTCTCATCTTCTACCTCCTCCACAAGCTTCAACATGTGTGTGTGTGTGTGTGTGTGTGTGTGCGTGCGTGTGCGTGTGCGCGTGCGTGTGCGTGTGAGGAGCATTCAGTACGTATGAATGAGCTATCCTTGCTCGGGACCCTTTACACACACACGCACGCACGCACGTGCCCCCTTGGGGCCCGAGATCATGCTCATCGGTTTGTGTTGACGTATACAAGTTGCTGTTTCAGAGAAGACGACAGTAGATGCATCACTTCGGTCCTTGGATTCGCACACACACTCACACACGAATGCATGCGCGATTAAAGTGAGTCGAAAACCACGTACAGCCTACCTTGCTGGGGATGAATGATGGGAAGGGAGGTGATGACAGGGAAAGGTGTGGTCCTGACCGTATTTCATCAGAGGACGGAATTAGAGAGGCTCTGGGGAACAATCCAAGAAGGAAAGGATGTTGATAAATGAAGGGAAAGATTTATAGATGGTATGAATGGTAGAACTGTTATAACTTAGCCAAAATGTCAATATAAGGGTTAGCATCTGATATGTTTTGAGATGCTTTTTGTCTTGGTGTTATATTAATGCTACTAGTAATAGCATGCATGGTGATGACTTATTCACTACTTTGGAATAGTTGGAAGAAGTACAATTGTATTGTTTGTCTGTCTGAACTGTCCACCAGTATGGATGTGCATTACTGATACTACAAGTCCCAGAATGCACTGCATGATATCCACTCCACTTTCGTGTGGCTGTACTCAGCACTCTGTTGCCGTTCATTAGCCTTCATATAGTATTTCATGACACAAAGTCATTGAAAACATCTAACGACTTCAACTTGTTTTCTAAACTGTGTCTGTCAATAGCGTTAGCCCCTACAAGCTAGCTAGTGTTAGCTTTATGCGCCCAGTTAACTAGCTAGCTACTAGTGGGTGTGTAAAGCCAATGTTTTATCTTTCCATTTTGTCCTCTTCATTTATAAAACAGGTGAGTTAATATAATGTCTGCTTTGGTCAACCAAGTGTTTTTTTTAATGTATTTTTTTTCTGTAGCTTGTCCTATTCAGGGTCATGGTGAACTGGAGCCTATCCATGCTGACTTTTTGGCAAAAGGCTATACACCCCGGATTGGTCGCCAGTCAATCAATCTCAGGCCAGATAGAGAGAGAGAGCCAACATTCACACTCATATTCACACCAAAGGACAATTAGGCTTCAATTAAAATCACTCCCAGTACCGAATTCAGGCGAGTGAACCACTACTGAGTCAGTGACTCAGTATGTCAAGGTGTAAATATAGTGATCCAAGTGAATTGGTGAAAGGGATTGAATCAATTTTCTGGAAAACTACTTGCATTTAATGGATTGTTGTTGTTTTTTTTGCGAACGTACCAACATTGTTATTGTCAAAATTGATTGAAAGTGTTGAATTCTTTCTGATCCCCAGTGGGCCCACTGATTGGTCGATATTGTGGAACCATGGTACCACCAGAGATCCATTCGTCTACTGGGATTCTCTCTCTGTCCTTCCACACCGACATGGCTGTGGCTAAGGACGGCTTCTCGGCACGGTACAACATGACGCACAAGGAAGTCAGTGAGAGTAAGTTGGTGAAAATTCTGTGATTTTTACCCTTTTGTAAAACAAATTCCAGCACTTAATATTTGCTTTTCTCGCAGCCTTCCACTGCAGTAATGCTTTCGGCATGGAATCTGGAAAGATCACCGATGAACAGATCACAGCTTCATCAAGTTTTTATGATGAAAACTGGCTGCCACATCAGGCCAGACTCAACTACAACAACAATGGATGGACGCCTAATGAGGACAGCAACAGAGAGTACATACAGGTACAGTACACGAGCTTCTTACAGTCTGGCAAAAGTTATTTTTGCATTCAAAACTAGCTGAGTGCAACCATATTCCTGATTTGCAGAATCCTATCAAAATAGAAATCTGAACCGAAAACAGATTGCATTGTTATTTTAGCAGCATATTTGTTCTTGTGCTGGCAGGTCACACATAATAACACTGAATGGCTATATTTGTATCGGTAGGACGGAGAGAGCGAGAGTGGGTGGTGTGGTGTTATCAAGGTTTAGCAGCTCGATGCCTCAGTAAGGCATTGTTTACTGTGCTCCATCACAGTGCCAACTTTGTGCCAGCCACTTGCCAAGCCTGAGTTATGAGCTTGTCTGGTTCATGGGGAGGAAAGGGAGTGTGAGGTTCATACACCGCTCAGACAGAAATGGATTCGGCGCAGCCAACGAGACCCTCCTTCGTGACACCCCTTCTGTAAACAATAGATTATCTTGTTGGTGTCACCTTCCCTTAGCCTCCCAAAGGCAGCCCAAGTCTCCTTTATATTACATGATTTACAAGATCTTCATTCATTTATAAAGCATTTACAATGACCCCCCTCCTCTGATGGCCAAGTAAACAGCCACAAGGTTATTGTTTATCCTTTAAACTTAAAACATAACAGATGTTTCCATGAAAATTTCTAGTTGCTGCTTTTGTAATTGTATCCCATAACCTGTGAACCTCTAAGCTTGAACGCATTTCGTTCCGGGGTACTAACAGGGAGTTACAACAGTACTGTAGTCACATACGACACTTGGACACTGCATAATGAACTAGTTTGCGCTGCTCTGTAAAAGTATGTTGTCACGCCATTCTTAACTGTTGTAATCGATTTGTATTCGTGGCATAGAAGTGTTTTTTTTTTACTTAATATATAAGTATAATTATGACTTAAATACGGCCCTAACGTAGGTTAGTGCGAGACTAACGTCCGCTCCGGCTTACGTACAAAAATGATCAACACTGAGGTGAAACACATGGCAGCAGACTTGAATGTTACAATTTGAGAGGCATTCCACTGAACAACGTGGATTTGTTTGTCCAGATTTTTTTTTTGTTCATGGTTTCAACACATTTTGTTTGTTTTCCATCCACACATGGGCCAAAAATGGTACTGCCTATCTCAATTTGGACAAATAAATGACAATATAGGTTTGGACTTCCTCACTTGATAGAGAAAATCACAGCGATGTCTGTGCAGCTGCGCATCTGTAATTAATTGATTTCTGACAAACTAGTGGAGCATGGTTGCACTTTAATAACAAAGAAAGGAATAAGCAAATGACAAACATTCACGTAGCATATTCCCTGATTAAAGTATCACAACAAACCTGTTCATGCATGCATGTTTTAGGCTCTCTGTAGTCTCATTCCAATGGATGGACTCCTTTACTCCTAATTTTATTCAGGAGCCATGTTTTTGCTCTCTGCTGTGATTGCATGAGATTGTCTGTCTTAATATAATATATACTAGCTTCACCTTCTAATACAGTCGTATTAGAACAACGATAGATGTGAACTGCAAGTAATAGAATTGCAGTAGCAAATGTCAGGACTCGACTGTGGCCAACGTCTAGCACATGAAACACAGGAAGGGACTGCAGGCAAGAAGTAGCATGAGGTCAAGGTCCCATCAGTCTGCACTTCCTTCCTGTCTTACTGTCCAAACAGATAATGGATCATACTTTACTGGTCTTCTTGCTGATATATTTGTCAAACTATAAAAGAAGTCATACAGGAATAGTCCCATGCTTGACATCATTGCTCCTTCCATGTGTTCAGCTCGCGTTTGGATGTCATTATGAGTGTGACACTCGTTCATTCATTGGGACTGTAACAGTTTGTGACAGTCGGCTGGAAATGGAGGTGACCCCTCATGTTGTCTTTCTGTCTGTCTGCTGCTGACCAATCGCGTTGTTGTAAGACTGCTGCGTTCCATTGAGACCCTCAGCTGTTTCCTTGTGTTAACACCCAGCGTTGTGTAGCTGTATGCGTTTGTGTGTGGCTGTGTTGCTGTGTATGTGAGTGAGGAAACGGCTCCTGTCTTGACAAGCAGCTGTCGTAAATGCCATCATGCCTGTCCAGTACTTGAATCTTGCACCTTGTGTGTGTGCATGCGTGTGTGTGTGTATGTGTAAGTGTGTATGAGTGTTTCGTGTGTTTGTGTGTGTCCATTAGTGAGTATACATGAGTTTGTCCATTTGTATGTGTGTCTGTGGGTGTGTGTATGTGTGTGTCAATGTTTCCAGTTCACGTATGAGTGTGTGTCCGTGTTTGTGTGCATGTGTGTCAATGTGTATGGCCGTGCGTGTGTCTGTGTGCGTTTCAATTTTGGTGTGTGTGTGTATGTATGTGTGTGTGCGTGTGTCCAATTCTGTGTCTGTGTCTGTCCGTCCGTGTGTGTGTGTGTGTGTCCGTGTGGTTTTCTGTGTGTGTTTCCACGCGTGTACGTCCGTGTGCGTGTACATGCAGCTCAAGCTCGCTTTGCCGTGCCAACCCACGCAAGCCTCTTTCACACAGTTTCCGCAAAATTGCCACATCGAAGACGTATCAGTTGAGGCAGCGTTTACCCGCCCGTGTCTTTCACACAGCGCCCAACAAAGCCAGACATGTCCATGTTCAGTGCCAGATTCCCGCCATTCCCTATCGATCCCGCCTCTGATACTACCTCCGAAGCCTGCAAATTTGTGGTTCGACTTCAGCCCTTATTTCAGTGTCAGTGCTATCCGCACTGAACAGCGACCATAGAAAATGTGAAAAATAAAAAATCCTGGCTTTAACAGGCAGTGTGAAAGGGGCTTGGTACTATTCTGCTCTCTTCTATTATTATTGCGCCTGCATTGTGGTCCAGTGTGAGGCTTGGTGCAGATTGATGATGTGAGTGCTGGTGGCTGCGTTATTCCAACACTTGTGTGATTGATGAGTATTCTTTCCAGGGAAGCTTCACTTAGCATCCGTCTCTACCTCTCTGCTCTAGCTCGTATTGGGTCTTCACCACCTTCTCTTTCTTTTTCTGCATCTCACTCACTCCTCACCTCTTCTCACCCCCTCTTATCTGTTCTTCTCCTCAGCTCAGGACTATCGATTAGGTGTCTTGGTGGATCTCTGTCTGACCCTAAGTGAGCAAGTATGTGCGTGCGTGTGTGTGTGTGTGTATGTGTATGTGTGTGTGTGTGTGGTGGGAGTAGTCTAAAACACCTGTCTTCCTGACAGGTAACAAATGCAGCATTTTACCTCCCATGGTGAGGCGTATTGTACCCTGGTGGGCCGCTCAGCACTCACATACATAAGATACACATCACACATTCTGACTGAGCTTATGCTTCCAACATCTCTAGTGTTTTTGTTGTTTGTAGTCACATTGTCATCATCCTATTCTGAATGCCAGCCATTGGTTTGCCACACAATTGGAATTTAGATGCATCGTAAGGTGTAAGATTTGTACGTTTACACATTTTGCTCTTACGTTGTCTTGTCCTAGTTACAGTCAATATTTCTTTGAAAAATGTTTCTAGGCCATAAATATAAAACAATCAGAATTCTAAATGGTGGTATTTTCAGCTTGCTTTGTGCAGCATGACGTATTCTTACCGCACAGATGTTATGCATGTATAATGTTGTGGCCCACACCTTTCACGTTATTAGCTAACCTCTTGATAATGCAGTAAATGAAATAAATCCTCCTTTGTAGCTCATAATAAAATAGTTTAACAAGGTTAATGAAAGTCATTGTGAGGCTTTACTTCTTGAGCCGGGCTCGCCTATACTCAGAGACGTCCCTAATTCATAAAGAGTAGACGCAAGGTCGAAATTGCAGTTCAGGTAAAATGCCACATATTTTAACAGCAGGCAGCGCATGCAGCAGAGCATCCACAATCAGGCTGGAGAGGTGATTATAGCTATTGTATGGCAGGAAATTAAAATGAGCCCCTGGTCATCACTATCGATCTGCCAAAGGAGAGAAAAAGCGAAGGCACAACGTGAGATGAGGAGCATAAAAGAGAATGGCGAAGGTGAGAGATGGACGCTGAATCGTTGATGTCTGTATTTGCATGTTTATGTGTGTCTTCGAGCCGTCTTCACACTTTACGACATTAATTGCGAGGACCCGTTGACAGATTAAGTATTCAGGGTCTAGGACTTGAATTTCAATTTGATTAAATATAGATTAGCGCAAATTAAGATGCAAGACTTTTTTATGTTCACTTCACCTTACTTTCCATGAGGGCAGGTTTTATCTGCCATGGAAGTCATGTTTTCATTGGGTTGTTTGTTTGTGAGCAACCTCTTACAGATTTCTAATATATGCCTATTTATTATAATAGGTTAGGTTATCGTCCAGTGATGCTCACCACACAATTTTGCTCAACATTTGCATATATGTGCTGTGTGTATGCAGGGCCAGAAGCTGTAATGTCAAACCAAGTTTAATGTGGAAAATCCCATGTTCTCATCTGAGTGAATTCTCCTCCCAGCAGAGTGTCATCCTTTGGGGTCTCAATAATTTAATAGCCCAATTTTATCCTGATGAAGATTTTTTTTTCTACAATATCTGCTAACAGGTGGACCTCTACACTTTGAAGGTGATCACAGGCATCGCCATGCAGGGTGCCATTTCCAAGGAGACGCAAAAGTCGTACTATGTGACTACGTTCAAGCTAGAGGTCAGCACCAATGGCGAGGACTGGATGGTTTACAGACATGGCAAGAATCATAAGGTAAGGTCAGAGCTCAGCCCACCCACCCTCTCATAATCCCCCAAGAGTACAGGTCGGAAGAAAGTCAACTACAAATAGTGTGGGAAATATTGGGTGACAGAGGCTTTGACATGGGCATATGTGCTAATGGCTGAAAGAAATATGAGATGGAATATTCAGCAACAAGTTGACCACAATCCAAAAAGTCCCACCTGTCTGTCTGAAATTACAGCCACCATCATTCATTTGGCTTAATTTAGGGTTTTTTAATGATCAACCACACGTCTCCAATCTCCTAATGATACCTTACATCATTGCATGCGACCACACTGCACAATCTGCTTTTCTCATCACATCTGCTTACTGTTACTTACTTTCAAAAAAGTAAAAAGTTCTGATTATTGTCAGCCTGAGAGAACACTCTTCGAAGCTGCTGCTCCTCTAACGTGTTGAAGCATTCGAGTTGCATTTCAGTCAAGGGATGCTATGAAGAACACAAGCAGATGGTATCAGAGGTCTTAAAATCACTGCCACTGTGGTTTAATGGGAAAAGCATTCCTGCACTGGTCCAGCGGTTGTGACTGTTTTTACCATCACAGACGTTCCTCCCGTGCTAGCGGTCCACACATTTTGTCCTGCGGTCTAACACCATGTCTCCCGCTCGGCTGTAAACCTTTCAGGAACACTCACGCAAAGCCGTTCGCTCGCGGAAACATCCGTACAAAATGTTCTCGAAACTCTTGAGAAGCAGTGAAAGCATTCTTGATTCTTTTGTGAGTGGAAGACTCAAAAAGGTTTGAAATGGCCAGGGAATCGATAAAGACATTGCTTCTTTTGGGGTGAAAGAGAAAAACATCATATTGAGGGAGAGTAATGAGGCTTTGCAGATTGAATTTTTCATAGATGAAGCATTCAGGTGACTCAGCGTCTAAATGGAAAGAACTTAGTTTGATGATGATGTGTTGTGGTTGGTACCAGCACCCATAATCCTGCTTGATTCCGCGTAACCATGGAAAGCTGTTTCACAGCTGAATGATGACAGCGACACAGATGGGACGTGCATGTGTTACTCACGTTTTGCCCGAGTTCAATCTTTTGAGGGGAGGGATTTACATGGTGATAATATCCCTCCCTTGTATTGTCTTGTATACACACACACACACACACACACACACACACGCACATTGCATCCTGCAACCATGTTGGAGGGGCCCTGGTGAGTCAGGGACATTTTTGAAAGATAATGCTGCGTCCCAGAGTGTCCCTCCTCACTTGCCATACTGTGAGCGTGCAGTGGCAGGGGAGCTGCATAATAAACAACACAAAGGTCTACCGCAGTGCACTTGTTCGGCTCTCGTTATTTGCATTACAGACATGTCATGCTATTACCTAGTATTATTTCATTTCACTTAGCATTTTGGGGCGCGTTACACATATTGCACATGCCGAGGCTCTGCCGAATTCAGTGTTGAAAACACATTTAAGGATTTGCAATCAAAATTCAACAGATTTTAACATTTGCGATTGTCGGGAGTGACCATTTTCCCCATTTGCACCACTCAACGTAACAAAAGGGTTTTGAAGCCTGAAGACACAAACTGAAAATGGGTGTCAAAAGGATGTTTTGTAATACTACGCAGAATGGAGAATGAAGAGATCTTGAAAGGTGCAAAGACATCACAACTAAAACTAAAATGGTATAACAATGCCAGGTTTTAATTGACACGTTTAGATCAAGTTCAGTGTTTCTTTACAAAGTACCGTTGGTAACTGCTGGCCCAATATGCGTATTACTATTAAATAGTGGCTTTTTGACGGTCCTTATGGTTTTGAAACTTTCCAAAATGTATTTTTTTTAAAAACAGTTTTACTTGGCCATTGTCATATAACTGTTCACCTCAGGGTCATTACTTCTTTCATTTGTTCGATTTTACTGTTCCCACTGGTTGTAACGCTGCAGTGTTATTGATGAAGTCATAAAAGATGAAGCAACATTTTTGGACAAAGCTAACTAGAGAGCGAAAACCCGCTGACAATTTATCTCTTGATGAAATGATTTTATCAGCCGCTGCCCGATGGCTCTTCTTCGCTGACGTACATTCATGGCAAAGCAGCTGCATTCGAAATGGCATAAGCGGCTATAATGCATAAATGATTAAACAGCAGTGGTCAACAGGATTTTTTTTCCTCAGGTCTGGATCCCATTACAACAGGCTCAGATGGACACATTTACTGGGAGAATGTGCCTTTACATGAATGACAGATGAGAAAATGAGTGTTTTACTGCATGCCTTGGAGATCAACTACAGGCTAGTACACGTGCAACAAAATCAAAGTCCTTAATAAAGTGAGCACATGCCAGACATTTTCATTTATTCGCCCCTTCTCGAGTTCTCTCTAAATCTCTCCATCCATCAAGGGCCTCCCTCTTGCCCATGCATGCACACTCTTCACATCTTCATTTGCATTATCCTTCCCTCCTTCTTTTCCACCTCTCAGCTTTTCCATTACCTTAACTCAATCGGAAAGTTTACGCCGCTCGAATAAACGACGGCACGTTAATCTCGCTGAATTGTTGCCATTTGGGTTTTATGAGCGAGAAACATTAAAAGAAGGTCAACATATAATGAACAATAGCGGTTTCCGCCCTTGCTAAGAAGCACTTATCCCAATTGCAATTGTTTATTGCAGGCATGAGAATAAAGGCGCGCAATACAAGCATATACATAGTTGAACGAATGTTAACATCTGGGTGAGAGCCCGTAGGGGAGGTGCAACTGTCACATGCAGTAATGATTTGTGTGATCGGTAATGTATTTGATAATGTCATTCAGTGCTTTTAATGTGAGCCAGATGAGACATATGGAAAACACTATGACTTGCAGGAAAGCAAGAGCAACGCAAGCAAAAGCTCAAGCAGTCCACTGAACTGACAGAGTGGACAGAGTGACTCGGAAAGCCCGGGTTAGAAAGTTTCCTGGGAACAAGTGAGTGAATGAAAGCGGCAGAAGGTGGGAAAGAAGTGCACACGAGGGGGGGAGTTGGGAGCGAGATGATGATGGAATGGATGGATGGGAGCGCAAATGGCGCCAGGGAGCAGAAGGGGAATAATGAGAATAGCAGATGAGGGTGTTGCCTGCACAGATGTCTCCAGATAGATCCGCTGGCCTCCGCAGCGTAGCCTGCAAGGAGGTGAAGAGAGGGGAAAGAAAATAAAAGGACAAGTGCAAGTACATGGAGACGAAGGCTGGGAGTGGAAGCGAAATCAAGAGGGAGGCGGAGGTCAAAACAGACGTGATAAATGAAGACGCTCTGTGAGGAAATGGAGAGGAAAAGGACAAATGGGGAAATTATCAGGTAGTCATGTATCATTTCCTTTATAAAGCATTTGGACTGAACACAAACATATTCACGCACAGACACAGTAGTGTAGTAGTGTGCGTGTGTGTGTGTGTGTGTGTGTGTCTGTGCGTGCGTGATGAGATGCGAGGAGATGGAGGAGGTTTTACTATTTTATAACTCTGTCCACACACATATTCACAAAAGACGCACATCATAGACGTTTGAATAATTCAGTGTGTCTGCCTTGGTCCTTCCTGGCTGACTGACGAAGGACCCAAGGGCTCACGACACGACGCTACACACACACGCGCACACAGGACACACCTGTTCTTTAGTTAGGTGAGCATGTTGTATTCCCGCTCATGCTCTGCATCTATGTTAATGTGCGAGGTGTCCGGGTTAGTCGCTGACCAATTTGAGAGCCAGACACACACATTTAAGTTGTGGGTCCCTGCAAACCATTGTTGGTGTAGCTAAAAACTCTTCTTTTGAGGGTACTCAAAGCGCTTTAACACCGGCTCCTCATTCACCGACTAATGAGGCAGAATCAGGAGCAACTGGGGGCTCAGTATCTTGCTCATGGTCACAGGGCTCACGGCCTTTGGGTTCTCTGTTAATGACCATCCTGACATGCAACATTTCGAGGGTACGAATAGCCCGTGGCACAAGAAGGCATACTCCGTTACCGCCAAGCTTACTGGTACGGGCTGTGCATTTGATACCTGGGGCTTCAGTTGAGATTGACCCAACTCTTAATACCACCCACCGCTCTCATGTTGCAATTATAGAAATCATCAATACCGAAGAAAATCGCAATATAACAGCACGGAACTGTGCCACATACACCATCTGGAGCAGTTTAGAATCATTCAGAATTCATCATATCATAACATGACAAAATAATTACAAAATAAAAAATAAAATGAAAAAACATTAAGCGGCATGGTGATCGACTGGTTAGTGCATCTGCCTCACAGTTCTGGGTAACGGGGTTAAAATCCCGGCCCCGCCTGTGTGGAGTTTGCATGTTCTCCCCGTGCCTGGGTGGGTTTTCTCCGGGCACTCCAGTTTACTCCCACGTTCCAAAAAAAACATCCATGGTAGGTTAATTGAAGACTCTAAATTGCCCGTAGGTGTGACTGTGTGTGCGAATGGTTGTTTGTTTGTATGTGCCCTGCGATTGGCTGGCGACCGGTTCAGGGTGTACCCCGCCTCCCGCCCGAAGATAGCTGCGATAGGCTCTATCAGGCCGCGACCCTAGTGAGGAGAAGCGGTAAAGCAAATGGATGGCTGGATGGATAAAAACATTAAGCTCACCAAAGATGCTGATCATTAAATGTATTGTGTGGAGTTTTGCTTGTTGAAGCTGGCTGTAGCAAGTTTTGCTCTGACCAACCAAGCAATGGACGAAAAAATGCTGACATCATTGAGGGCCAACTAGCTGGCCCTCGGATGACAAATTTGAAATCTGATTGGTGAAAGAAACAGTCCCATTGCTAATACTGTATAGTTTAAGTTACCTCTGCCAGACCTGCTCATTCTGAACTACATATTCTGAAGGCCCAGAGGAGATTAGATTAACATGGCAGCACACAGAGGTTGAAAGATGATTGGACAAAAAAAAAAATCCGACATCCAAATACACGTTCTGGAAGCATGATACAAAATGAAGAAAATAGACAGTTGAGAATAAATTATTATAATTTTATGGAACAAATATTAGAAATCATGTTGCAAATGTATGTCAGTGCTTCTTATAAAGTAGTATTCAAGACAGTAGATTAGGTCTTGCAGGCCCTGAAAGTCCACCACTGATATTTATGGCCTACAAATATTTACTGTAATTATGACTTTAGTACTGCGTTAGCGTACGACTTCGGCGCATTCCAACTTGCGTACATGAACTCGGGTTACATTGCTGCCAAAGTAACGGAATTCCATCGAGATCCTGCTATCAGCCAGCTGTGTCTTTTTAACAACAGCCCATTAACAAACCTTCACAAAACACACATAGTCTATTAGATGATTGCTGCCCAAGCATTTTCGAGATTGTTAACAGTAAATTGAGGAGTTTAAGACCTTTGGGGGGGGGGGGGGGGGATTTGACTACATATCACCTAACACCTCCTCGCATTGGATGCTCACTTGCAGAGCCAAAAACACATTTATTAATGCTTGTACACAAACACCAGGTTATGCATAAATAATCACACAGTTGTCTTCAGTAATATAGTCCATCAATTATCTCTACGGCTTATCCTGTTCAGGGTTCCAGGATGCTGTAGCCTATTACACCTGACCTTGGGCTAACACGGACGACGTGCTGAATTGGTCAACAGTCACTCACAGAGGACATACTCTATTTACAGACAAGCATTCCCACTCATATTCACACCGTCACTAAATGGGAATTGAACCACGCGACCTGCACGAAAGTCAGTCGAGTAAACCACAGTCACCAGTGGTAGTGTACGTTGTAATTCTCGGCGAAATCCAGGAAGGCAAAGCAGTTGTTTTAAAAACATGCACCCAATTATCATTTTTTATGTATATATTTTATTGACATTCCATCGTTTGTTTCGTTACACATAAAGCCACATAACTGGAGAAAGTGTAGCAAGGCTCGAGAAACCAAGACAAGTACTCTGTCTTTTTTTTCATTACTTTCTTTAATTTCACAGTCAAATAAAGTCTTAATCTCAGAAGGCCAATATCAGCGAAGGTGTTCAGTTTGCTTTGGACTGCAGAGAGGTCAGAGTGCCATTCTAGTATTAAATCTTAAGGAAGTTTATAATTTTATGAAGCAAAAAAAAACCAAAAAAAAACATTAACAACTCAACATTAGGTCACGGTGTTAAATGTGCACAGTAGCCTTCCACTAAAGGGATTTGCGTTTACTTAGGGGTTGTAAAACAACATTTGTCACAGTAGAAGTCGCTCTACATTCGCAGCTCTTTTTGGTGACCCCGAACAAAGCTCTGTGTGTATTTGTGTAGACGAGCGTACCGAGGAAATAGTTTCACTGGCCACCGAGGGAAATCAGAAGGCCACCACCAGCCCAAAATCCTCAGAGTCAGACTTTATAATTATACTTTTTACACAGTGACACACGCACACACGCTTGTAATTACAATCCCATTACGTCTTTTGGGGCCTCTTGGCATTTTCCCTCATTTAACTGGCATTGAGGCCATTAGAGGGGCACCGGTTCAGCGAGTCTGCCTTCATGTGGTACCCCCATTTGGTCGCGGGTTCAATCCCCAGTTGGCCCAGTGCCTTGATGCTTCTCTTGTAATTCAGAGAGCTTCTTTATTCACACTTGTTCACCCCTGAAGGCTTCTGTTGTTTTAATGGTTCGGGACCGGGGAGAAACGATGAATCTGGACACACAAAACACTCAAAACAAAACGAGGCAAATGCCTATAAATGAGCACCCAAGCAAGTAATTACAAGGCCTTTGGCTCTGGTGAATGAGGTTTACTGCACTCTCACCATGTTGTTTCCGACGCTGCTGTAACGAAAGAGCGAGGCACAGAGGAGAAACAGCTGTAGTGAAACAACAGGCGGTATTTTATGTAGAGATGAACATGTTATCATGACAGGGAGACAGAGTGAAGATGTCAAACTAAAAGCCAGAAATAGGCAGAGAATACAAAATGGGAAGCCCAGCTGTGTTTGCCTGAACCGAGCCCAACGCAGATGACAGCCATAAATGTACATGACACTGTCAGATAGAGACAGAAATATTAAGTCATGATGTCAGAGAAAAGAGAAGAACACTTCTGGCAATGTGAGCCTGCATCCAGTGTGTATTTTATCTGCTTGTGTGTGTGTGTTAGAGGAAATCTTTTTTGCGTGTACGTGCACTCGGTGGGGGGTTCGGCTCCGAGGGCACCAGCAGTCGAAAGACGGTGTGTGTTCTGTGGAGTGTGTTTAGAAGACAGTTGAGACTGGATGACAGTGTGTGTGTCTTTTTTTCTCTCTTGCTCACTGTGTGTGAAGAAATAACGATTGTTTTTCTTTGCGTGTGTGTGTTTGCTCGTGTGTGTGTGCGTGTGCGTGCGTGTTTAACTCAAGAGGACATGAGAAGAGGATGCTTTCCCGCACACTTACACCCTTGATTTATGACACACAAGGTGGCCTCAGACTGTGCGTCTGTGTGTGAGTCTTGAAGTCAACCTTTGCCCTCATACTGCTCTTTGTGAAAAGGAACATTATGTACAGTGCATTTCTGTACATACACTGGGTTTGTGCGTGCGCTAACAAGAGCGTATTTATTTATAAATCTTGTCACGGTGAACAGACCACCATGAACCATAAATATGTGCGGCGATGATTAACTGTAGCCTTTATTTTTGCTCCCCCTAATAAAACACACGCCAGTGCGATGACTTTGTATATGCAAACAAGAACATCCAGTGGGTATTTTTTTTAACTGCTAGCCACAGTAACAACATCATTACTACAATGAACACAAATCATTGGTCAAATGCATTTGTTTACATACGAAGGTTAGATAAAGAACATGCGTCCATCTATCCATCCCTTTTCTAGGGTTGTTGGCGAACTGGTGGCGTGGACGGGGTTGAGGCGGGGTTTACCCTGGACTAGTTGCCAGCAAATCACAAGGCACTTATGGACAAATAACCATTCTCACCTCTGGACAAATTGGTCTTCACTGAGCCTAACATGCATGTTTTTGGAATGTGGGAGGAAGCCAGAGTACCTTGATGAAACCCACACAAGCATGGGGAGAACACACAAACTCCATACAGGAAGTGCTCGAGCTGAGCTTCGAACCCACAACCTCTCCACTGTGAGGCAGATGTGCTAACCACTAGTCCAGATGAAGAAATTGGACAAATATTTGCTCAATTCAAAGATTTCATTCAGCTCAAGAAAATGATGCCATGTGATATGTTTTCAGTGGTCAGTGGAGGTAAATCTTATCTGATCCTTTTGTGTGGCAAAATGGATGCACTAAACTCCAAAACTAGCGCTCACATATCATTTGATGTCCTTAACTGACTTTGCCTTCATTCAAAATCATTTCAAAATAGGACATTTAAAGACTGGGCAGCACGATGTGTTAATCGTTAGAATCTACGTCTTACTTCCACATTCCAAAATCATACAAGTTGGTGGTTTTGAATCTGTTCAGCAATGCCGTGCTAGCAAGCATAATTTAAAACAGGATACAATAGTGTATGCTTGTATTTTTCCAACATGACTAACTAGTGATGGTTTAGTCATACACGAAATTATATCCCATCCTTATTTTTTATTTTTTGTTTTTGTTTGACAGTTCTTCAAATAGAACAGATTGATTGTATGCAAAATGGAGTGTCAAAATTGTGAGTGACCCACACTCGATTTATTGCAGGAAGTACCACAAAGGTGCTCTCAATACTTTTTATGTTTTTGAATACTTAGTATGTTTAGTCAAAGACTTTCAGGCATCACTGGAGCCACAAAATTTGATGTGTGTAAATTAGATCAAAATCAAGGCTCAGTCCCAAGAAGTGCGTCATACAAGGAGATGACTTCTGAGCAGTCTTGGCTGTCTTATTACCTCTGCCAAGGAGTTTTCAATTCAACGCCTCAAGGCTTCTTCCCATTGCTCATTACTTTTACCGGGTGAACACACGTTTGACTCCGTATGATTTGTTTTTTGTATTGTACGAATTCTGATCATCTCTTTTTTTTTTGGGATTATACTTCAAGACCATCACATGAGATCTTCCTCAGTTGTGTTTTGGTATTCTAATTCCTTCTGCTGCTCTGTTTCTGTAGGTTTTCCATGCAAATACCGACGCCACAGAGGTGGTTCTCAATCGGATCCCTCAGCCAGTACTGGCCCGCTTCGTGCGAATTCGACCTCAAACGTGGAAGAACGGCATCGCGCTGCGCTTTGAGCTTTACGGCTGTCAGATTACGGGTAAGAAAGACGAAGCATTTTTTCTAGAGAGCTTAACAGAGGTTTTCCGGCCAATCTCCTCGAGGGGCTCCTGTAAAAACATGCTAGTAGTTTTATAGGGGGTGATATACTGGCGTTAACATTGGGTCACAAGGTGGGTCGGTACAAGAACAACTCCCTCAGAAAACATTTCCTGTGAAAAAGTTGTGCATAAATCTTTTTCATTTCTCTACATTCGTGTCATCATTTTGTCCATCCGTCGATTCATCCAAAGTTTATTTTCCTGCTTTCCATCATTAATTCTCTCCTTTTCACATGCAACACACCCACTCTCATGCGCTTTCAAACTCTTGCCCTCCCTTGTTCCTCTCCCTATCCTCCCTCTCAGGCTCCCACACACGCACTCGCACGCACGCACGCACACACAAAACCCAGTCGGTCCTAATAGAATAATACTAGAGTGTGATGTGTGGGTGATTACATCAGAGAGTAACGGGCTCTCGGCTTTCATCTGCGGCCCTGGCAAACAAACGGGATTTCAACCAGCATAATCAGCTCAATACTATAAATAGATAAAACGTAATTAGAGAGTCTGCGTTTGTGTGTTCTACGAATGGTAAAGGTGCAGGTTTCAATCAGTGTGTGCGTGTGTGTGTGTGTGTGTGTGTGTGTCTGTCTGTGTGTCTGTGTTTACACTGTATCATTATTAGGTTAGGTTCTCTCACTGCTGCCATTGTAGTGGCCATCAAGAGCGACAGATGCGCATGCTCTTATCTGGGGGGCCTATTTCAGCACCCACACAACTCGCAATCACACCCTATACACACAATATGATACTGCTTGTGTGTGTGTCTCTGTGTGTGTGTGTGTGTGTGTGTGTGTGTGTCTTAAAAGAACGCAAAATAATTCCTTGCACCTTTTCGTGCTCCGATTTCCGATTCTTGCCTTATTTGAACACCTGCACTTGTACTGTGTGTCATGTGGCATAAGAGTAAGCTTTCAGAGCAGCCATCAGTCAGTATATATGATTGAATTTGCTTATGCAGCGATACAGTTATTGGAGGAGACCAGCAAAAAAAGATCTAAACTATCCAAACACTCTTATCAGTGATTCTAAAAGTGTGGTACACGTATCACTAGTGGTAGGCGGGCTCCCTCTAGTGGTGCACAAAATAATCACCGCTTAAGTTAATGTTCAGTTGGATTTAACATTTAAGTTAACATTTAAGTTTCATGTCCATCCATCCATTTTCTGAGCCGCTTCTCCTCACTAGGGTCGCAGGCGTGCTGGAGCCTCTCCCAGCTATCATCGGGCAGGGGGCGGGGTAGACCCTGAACTGGTTGCCAGCCAATCGCAGGGCACATACAAACAAACAACCATTCGCACTCACATTCTCACCTACGGGCAATTTAGAGACTTCAATCAACCTACCATGCATGTTTTTGGGATGTGGGAGGAAACCGGAGTACCCGGAGAAAACCCACTCAGGCACGGGGAGAACATGCAAACTCCACACAGGCGGGGCCGGGGATTGAACCCCGGACCTCAGAACTGTGAGGCAGACGCTCTAACAACAACCAGTCGTCCACCGTGCCGCCTGTAAATTTCATGTAATCTTTAAAAATTGTTTGTTTTTAAACATTTATTGAGTTAAAATGTACATTTTTGTATTTTCCTAAATATACAGTAAGTGGAATGTTAATGTTCAAACTGCACATAATGTGGCTTCCAATATAATTTTTCGGAATAAAATCTGTCTTGTTTTTGATGACCACTCAGGCCTTCTATGCTACTGGATTTAAATGTTGGTGACAATAGTGGTACTTTAATACGATGTGTCCATCGACGATGACTCACTGCGACCCTGTGATGCTTCCGGTCACCATTATATTTAAACGCAGCAACCCATTACAGCGGGGGTCCTCAGTTTACGATATAGTTTTATTCCTACGGCAGCAACGTCACCGGATTTTTTATGTAGGTCCTAACGTGATATACTGTAGTCTACCACTGGTAGTGAAGCCATAATAAATAATAAATATTTGTATGAAAAACAATTCTTGCCCATAAATATAAAATAATCCAATGAAAAAGAATGGTGGTAACTGAGCATACCTTCTTGTGCCATGTGACGATGTATTCTCATGCAGTGTGCATTTCGTAAACTCAAAATGTTGTATATCTGGACCGTCCACCATAAATCGAGGACGCCCTGTATTTGTTCCTCTATTACCAAGAAAAACATCTTACAAAAGGGGAACACTAAAAAAAAATAAAAAAATTTTAAAAAAAATTATTTCACATCGTGTCACTTACTGGAACATTCTGGCAGAATAAAAATAAAAATAGACAGAATTATTACATGACATGGCCACTTATCCTACCCATGACTAACATGGACACAATTAACTCAGAGACGATTGAGGCTGGGTCGCGCGTCAGTCTTCCTAGTGGTGTGGGCATGCGGGTTTAGAGGCTTTGTGGATAGGGGGCTCATGGTTTTTGCGGGCGCTTGGGCTCCCGGTGGCTTGGATGGGCGCAGTCTGGAGTGTTCTGATCTTGTCCCAAGGCTCATCTTCCATGGAGAGTAAATGTCGAAGACGGCAGTCCAAGGGATTATCGACTCAACTATAAAAAAATGCTGTAGTCATTTTTAGTCCTGCTATTGAAAATACAATTTTGAGGATTTAGGTAACATTAGATGTACTGTACGTGAATTGCTTCAGTATTTTTCTCACATTGCACAAGCAACATGGGAAAGGGGGATTCAGGCAGTGTCCAGGGATTAATGATCCCAGTCCTTCTTGCCTCCCCACCCCCATGGTGCTGGCAATCGCTAGTGTGAATTATCTCCAATCCAGCAAAGTGTCTGAGTAAATCATTCATTTTATGAAAAAGCTGCTATGCCAAATCATTAGAAGGCTGGCTAAGCCTAATGTCTTTTGCCATGCAAGTTAGAATATCAGTATAATGAGCACAGTAAACCTTGTAAGCAAAGTCACCTGCAAGTCGCAACGCAGTATTTTTTGTTTCTTTCCCCAGATGCGGACGTATTGACAAACACGCACACAACCTATCACGGTGCCCGTGGGGATGCGATAATGCCCTATGCAGGCCTTTAAAGGCGCACATAAAGCAGTCAGACAGTGACATGCCATTAACTTAAATCACACTTTTATGTCTCTCGCTCTCCTTTTTCTCACTTTCTTCCCATCCGTCTCCATGGCGCCGCTCACTTTTTCTTCCCGCTCATGCGTTTTGCTCGGTCCTATCTATCGCCTCCACTCTCAGCCTCTGCTCCCGCTCTCATATTTTTCCTTTGCCCGCTCTCATTTTCTCGCCACATCTCTGCTCTTAAATCTTCGCCCATTACAGCCTCGTCCAAGTCTTCGTTACCCCCAACCCCTCTTTCACTCTGTCTTTAATCTCATTTTATGTCAGCCCTGCAGCATCTATCAGTCATTTGTTTATAGCACGCTTATCATTCTGCTTGCTGGCTTTAGGTTTTCATGTGCATGTTTGGGAAAATCATTGTGTGTATGCAACTGCAACAGGCCTGCTGGTATCAGGATGGTGTGCATGTGTCCATTTTGTATATACGTTCAATTTATGGACAGTGGATATGAAAAGTCTACACACCCATGTTACAATCCCGGGTTTTTGTGATACAAAAAAATGAGACCAAAAATGAGAATTTCAAAGGTTTTTTGCACCGTTAATGAGACATATAACCTGTACAACTCAATTGAAAAATGTGTTTGAATCTTTTCAGAAGGGAAAGTAAAAATAAACAACTGTAATCACGTGGTTGTCCAAGTGTGCACACTGTCTCATAACTGGGATTTAGGTCAGAATTAACCGATCGCAAGCTGCCACCATTTAAAGAGATTCTGATTAACCCCAGATAAAGTTCAGATGTTCTAGTAGGCTTTTCCTGATAATTGTTGTTCTTTTTTTCAAAATTTCCCAAAGCACAAATTCGCACTTTTGGCCATAATTTCAAAAGGTATGATGGGCACAAACACAACAATACTCATCACCAAAAGAACAACACACCTACACTGAAGTTAGTGGCAGCAGTATTATGCGTTGGGGTTATTTTTCTTCAGATGGAACTGGGGCCTTAGACAACGTGGATGTAATTATGAACAGTTGGAAATAGGAGTCAGTGTTAGCACAAAACCTTCAGGCGTCTGATAGAAAGCAAAAAATGTCAGTAAAGCCTACTAGAATATCTGCACTTTGAATGGTGTCAGGTGTGTACTGATTCATGCTTAAATGTGATTGGTTAATTCTAAAGCCATGTCACAGATATAAGAGGGTGTGCACACATATGCAACCATCTTTCAGTTCTTTATTTTGAAAATATTCCTAAAAATTCAATTGACTTGTAGAGGTCATAGGTCACATCAAAGGTGAAAAAAAAAGTTTTTAAATGATTTGTCTTTAACTCGTTTCTTTATATCACAAACACCATTTAAACAGGGATGTATAGACTTTTCATACCCACATTATGTTTGTGTGTTTTTGTTTTTTTGTTTTTTTTTTGTTAACTGCATGTTCACTTGCTATTTCTGTCATCTCCAGAGATCACATTCTCATTAGGTCTACTTGTGAGCATCAGCTGCTCAAACAAATGAAAATAAACAATATGGTAATTGAATTTTCTCCTTCGGTTTTTATTGCCCTATTGAGGGAGCTTATCCACTGTGTTGGTAGCTGTTGTTGTTTATTGTTGATTCATTATTTACTGCAGTGAGGTGCGGTTGCAAACATCATAGCATTAAACATTCATATCCACCAAGACCCAGAGAATGTCACCATCAATCATCGTCACCCTTCACTGTCAATATCCTCCCTCTTTCTTGCCTTCTACTCATTCATTCTCTCCTATCCTTCTTTTGGCTTCTAATTTTCTCTTTTCGCATTTGCTTCCCTTGAAATTTCGATTGACCTTTTTGGCTTTTTTTTCCTTCAGCTTCCTTGTCCTTCAGCTCACCCTCTAATTTATCTCTTCCTTCTCATCCTTTCTTTCACACATCATATCTCGTCATTTTATACTGTCTTCATTTAAAATAAAATTCAATTCTTTTGACACTCCTCCTTTTTTGTTGCCATTATTATTCATGTATGTACGATTCTGATTCTCGTTTGGCTCAAACACATTTGTCAGTCTAATAAAACACATCGCTTTGATATGTGCCACACTTTCATTTTGTTCTTCCATTTGGGACTTTCTTGCCTCAATTCCCCACGAAGAGTCCCGTTGCTCGGCTGAAGTTTTGCATTGACTTTGTAGCAGCATGAAGGCAAAATGCTCTGAAGGTTTTCTGGAAAGCGGTTCAGAGGAGCTGCAAAGTGGAACATTAGTTTAAAAAGAAAAATCACACAAGAATTTTCTCTCGAAGATCAAGTCTGCACCCATCTGTCAGCTCTATCAATACCTCCTAGCCTTTAGAAGGCTGGGCAGCGCTGGATCCGATCCAAACTGACATTGGGTGCGATGCAGGCTGCATCCAGAACATTTTGTTGGTAATTATTGGAAAATAACGCCAATAAGGATCAAAACAGCCCTGACTTGCTCTTGAAATACAAATAGAAAAAGAAATAAAATCACACAGGGAAAGCATCTACATTCTCATCGCAAGCTCATTTTAATAGGGAATGAGCAAAATAGTATTTCCCACAAGGTATTGGAGGACTAAAATGTGATTAAATGTGATCACCATATTCAAAATCTTTGTGCGAACCTTGTGTGCGCCTCCGTAGTCTGTCTTTCTACCGCTGCTAATGAACTTCACTTTCACACTGTGTCCAGTGTATGTATACTAATGCAAATGATCACTAAATATGATCACTAGATATAATATTCATGACTATCATCCTCTTTTTAGACGCTCCATGCTCAGAGCTTCAAGGCATGCTGTCTGGGCTGCTGGCCGACTCGCAAATCTCAGCGTCCTCCATGAGGGACATTCACGGCTCCATGGGCGCAGCCAGGCTGGTGGCCAGCCGCTCAGGCTGGTTTCCCAACCCGACACAGCCCATAGCAGGAGAGGAATGGCTGCAGGTACTTTCATGTAGTCATGACTTCTTCTGTGGATTTAAACAAGACTGGTTACATTATTAAAAAAGAGCCACAGTACTTCTACTACTTGGATGAATGTTTAGTTAGTTAGTTAGTTAGTTAGTTAGGACTGACTGTGATTGGTAAACAGAAAAGTTCATTTATTTCAGTAGGTCAATTCAAAAAGTGAAACAACTATACAGCTTCATTAAACAGGAAAATGTTGGTCAGAAGGCCATCTAATTTCTGGATTTTAAAAAAATTCAGCTTGTGATTGGGGCGTTTTTGTCAGCTGTTAGCTATAATCATCATAATCATATTTTTTTTTTACGTTTATGGACAATGTGCACATACTGTACATTAACCAGTATCAAAGATGAAAAGATTCTTTAACCAGGTTTAGCAGAAAGGTAATTTCTGCATGAAATATTTCTGCATAAAATATTCAGAAATATAAAACCCCAAAAAATAAAATTACAATATAATTACAATATAAAGTAAATAAAGTGCCTATAAGTAAAATAACAATGGCAATAAAATGTTCAAAACCTACAATGTGTGGATGATGACAATGTAAAGTGCCAATGAAAAATACCAAAGGTATGAGAACAATGCTAACATTCTTACAGATTCAATTCAGTAGCAACCATGCTAATTCTGAGTTTGACGATTTAGATTTACAGAAGATATTTGAAATACCGGTACCAGGAAGGTCATTATTCTTTAATAGAGTTAGGATCACTCTGTCAAGCATCCATACAAGGAAAAAAAAATGTGTGAATGAGTTTCACTTTTTTAAATACATTTTTACTTACATGAATTAAGTATTCCATTCTAATTTATCGAGATGCACCTGTACATAAATGGAACGCACCATACTTCTGTGCCGTTACATGTGAATTAACAACAGTCGCAATATTGTTTGTGTTGCAGGTGGACCTTGGTGTGCCCAAGATGGTGCGTGGGGTCATCACCCAGGGTGCAAGAGGGCTGGAGGGCAGCACCAGCGCTGAGAACAGAGCTTTTGTCAGGAAGTACAAACTGGCTCACAGTTTGACTGGAAAGGATTGGACGTACATCACGGACAGTAAGACCGGCTTTGCAAAGGTAAAAGGTTCAGTGTGGACTATTAGCCTACTACATCTGCTGTAAACTTTAAGCACTCTTGTAGACTGATCATCTTTAAACAAGGATTATTGGTCTGTCACAACAATAATCCTACTGAATGCCCATGAATGTCTAGCCTGCCTAGAGAACCTGTTCAACCGATTTTCCTCACAGCTAATAAGCGATTCATGGGGGAGTACAAACTGATGACTGACAGTTTTCTTTTTGGGAACTTTAAAATCCTCTCTCTTCCAGCCATGTAATTCTTGGAAAATGATATATATTACCGCCTTAATAATTCAATTTAATCACGGTGCTCCACATTGAGTCTTCTGCACTCTCTCTCGTTCTGTTTATGTCTGTCTTTCATCCTCTCGTTCACTCATCCTCTACTCCGCTCTCATGGGTGTAATTAAAAATTGTCTGTCCTGCATCACCACTCAACACTGCTGGCAGTCTACGGCGCTGTGAGGCAGGGCCCTTTAAACTCTCCTCACTGAGGAGACTGTCTTTAAGAGCCGTAATAGTACTACTGAGTGCCTGGCTTTTCTGCTGTTTTCTCTCATCTGCCTTTCTTTTTAAATGGGCAACCTGGGAAATCCATCATATGTTTTTCATTTTTTCATTGTGGTTATGGAGAGGACAGAAGATAGAGTTCAATTCATCAAGCTAATATTGCCACAGGCCTGCATTCTGGGTGCTGTGGTGCTGTCTAGCCACTTTGCAGCTCGACAATCAAAGGACTAAGACTCTCTGTTGTTATTTTTATGGCACATGTCATGCTGTGCCGGGAATCAATAGTCATCCTCAGCACCGTGTGACTTAAGGAGGACGTCTGCTATATTTTATATATGTTTTTTTTCTCGTGACAGTTTTACCTCCACTCTCCAAAATAGCTGTGAATGTATAGAGAAGCTCTTTCATAGCAAACAGCAGAAGGATCTCGACCGTAACAGCTGACAGTCCAACAAGCGTCTGTCGTCGGCTGAGGCAGATTTTCTTGGTGACTGTCCTCTATGTGGAGTAGCAGAAGTGTTTATCCATATTTCCTTACTGCAAAATGTCCAAAAAGGAAAACATCAATTTGCTTTGTGACTCATCATTAGAATGAGAATTCCTATCGAAGACACATAACATCCTCTCCTTTTTATTCTTCCTTTCTGTCAGATTTTTGAGGGCAACAGCCACTATGATACACCAGAGGTGCGACGCTTCGATGAGATAATGACTCAGTACGTCCGAGTTCTTCCCGAGAGGTGGTCCCCTGCTGGAATTGGCATGAGAATGGAGGTCCTCGGTTGTGACCTGCCAGGTAAGAGCACAAACAAAGTCAGACGACAGGCGGCTACACAGAGAATGTAGCGATATATATGTATGGACTTTGCACTACGCATTCACAAATACATTTCATTTATTTATTCAAAATCATTACATTACAATTGTAATTGGCTGACATGTCGCCATTGAATGTATAAATATTGGGATGTATGCTTGACATTGGTGTTTTGTTTGTTTATCTTCCAACGTGTGTATTTGCTTAGTTTGCACTCATATGGTATTAAGCATGTCAGTGTGTGTCCATGCTTATCTTTTACTAGCTTTTACTTTCCGCCCATGAGATATCGTAGGCATCGTTCTCTATAGGCATTTGCAACATGTCTGGACACGGATTAACATGTCTAGGTCATGGGGCTTCAACCAGTACTTGCCATCTGTGTACACTCCTAAATTTTGTGCTTGTTGTGTTAATAACATGTAGAAAAGCGTGTACTGAGTGTTAGGTGCATGTCGCTGGTATATGCTATTACTGAATTCTTATGCTCGTCATCAAGCCGTGAATTTTTTGCAACAACATTTTTAGCCATTAGTTTTGACCAGGGCAGTTATCACGTGATAACCAAGTGGTTATCACGTCTGCTTCACAGTTCTGGTGTTCGGGGTTTGAATCTCGGCTCTGGCCTTCCTGTGTAGATTTTGCATTTTCTCCGGGTACTCAGACTTCCTCCCACATTTAGAAATATGCATGTCAGGTGAATTGAAGAAGTCAATAGATGAATGTAAATGTGATTGTCAGTGGTCATTTGTTTGTATGTGGCCTGTGATTGGCTAGATAACCAGTCCATGGTATTCCCTACCTTTTGCCACAGAAGATGGATGGATGGATGGATGGATGGATGGATGATTTTAGACATTAAGAAGGCGAAGCCAACCCCAGGACTGCTGCTGTCAAATCTTGTCGCCTCTTTCAACTTTTCAGCCTGTACTACAACTATACAGCATGTTGATATGTAATTTACAACCCCAATTCCAATGAATGGAAAACGGAGGCGTTTCTGGGTGTTGTTGATAAATGGCTTTTGCTTTGCATAGTAGAGTTTTAGTTACTGACATTGGTTTTCTGAAGTGTTCCTGAGCCCATGTGGTGATATCCTTTACACATTGATGTTGGTTCTTGATGCAGTGCCGCCTGAGGGATCGACGGTCACGGGGATTCAATGTTGGTGTTCGGCTTTGCCGCTTACATGCAGTGATTTCTCCAGATTCTCTGAACCTTTTGATGATATTATGGACCGTAGATGATGAAATCCCTAAATTCCTTGCAATTGTACATTGAGGAACATTGTCCTGAAACTGTTCAACTATTTTCTCACGCACTTGTTCACAAAGAGGTGAACCTCGCCCCATCTTTTCTTGTGAATGACTGAGCCATTCAGGGAAGCTCATTTTATACCCAATCATGGCACCCACCTGTTCCCAATTAGCCCGTTCACCTGTGGGATGTTCCAAACAGGTGTTTGATGAGTATTCATCAACTTTCTCAGTCTTTTTTGCCACCTGTCCCAGCTTTTTTGGAATGTGTTACAGCCATAAAATTCTAAGTTAATGATTATTTGCTAAAAACAATAAAGTTTATCAGTTTGAACATTAAATATCTTGTCTTTGTAGTGTATTCAATTAAATATAGGTCGAACATGAGTTGCAAATCATTGTATTCTGTTTTTATTTATTGTTAACAAAACGTCTCAACTTCACTGGAATTGGGGTTGTAAATGCAGTCCCGCTCTTCTGGCATAGACAGGAAGAAAAAACAACAACAAAAAAGGAAAAGAGCTTCCTTTCTTCTTAAATGGATAAAAGCAATACGTTGCAAAGGGCACATTAAAAATGCAACTGTAATGCTCGACCTCCTTTCGTCTTCATGGACCACTAGATGCATAGTGGTGCAGTCATATTGTGACATGTGACAGGTGAAGGAAACCAATGGAAATGAAATGGCCAGTTGGCTTGAACTGATGGCAGAGGGTGAGCGAGCGAGAGAGAGGGAGAGGCGGAGACCTTAAGGGAACGGTACATCCTAAATGTGTCAGGACTTGCCAGCAGCCTGATAGTGATGGGAAGAGCAGGGACATCCTCCGGTTTTGGCACTTGGTTTGAGTGTTTTAGGGCGGCTGTATAAGTCAAATCTGAAATGCAGTAATACAAATACTTCCAAAAATTATTGTAATTGTTGTCAAATAGAGAAAGGTTGTAATTGTTAATTTAAAAAAAAACATTCAAACAGACGACCTCACATGGACGTGAGGTTTGGAATGACTGTGATCAGATGTTCTGAGTCATGGCCACTCATTTGTTCTGATAGATCCAACACATGATTGCAACAACCATAAAAAAAACTGCTGAGTTTTTAATAAAACAAAGTTGATTTATGTTGTTGGCAGCACATTGAACGAGTGAGCAGCATGTCTGCCTCACAGTTTTGAGTTTCTGGGTTTGCCTCTCGGCTCCGGGCTTCCTGTGTGACGTTTGCATGTTCTCGCTGTGCCTGCTTGGGGGTGAATGTTACACTGGCTTCCTCACACATTCCAAAAATGTGGATTTTCATTGAAGCCTTGAAATTGTCCATAGGTGTCAATTTGATTCGCTATACGCGCCCTACGATTAGCTGCCGAGCAGTCCAGGGTGTACCCCGCCTGGATAGATGGATAGATGAAGGGATGATGGATGGTTGGTTCATTGTTGCCGATATTTTGCTTGCATATCCCACGATCCTTGTATGCTATCTGGACAAACATCTTGGGAACCGCTTACTATATCAGATAAATAATCAATCAGGAAATAGTTTCACTAAATCATAAAATGTTACCTTACCAATACATTTTGGACAATTGTATGCTTCCGACTTTGTGGGCACACTTTAGGGAAGGCTCTTTTCTGTTGTAGCATGACTGTGTCCCAGTACACAAAACAAGGTCCATAAATGCATGGCTGTATGAGTTTGGTGAGAAACCCTAACCTGAACCCCGTCAGACACCTTTAGGATTAACTTGAACAGAGATTGTGAGCCAGCAGTGATACCGATATCATTACCGTTGATGTCACAAATGTTCTGCATGAATGGACTAAAATCCCCACGGGCACACTCCAACATGTTGTAGATGATTCATTTTTCCAGGTGAGTGGAATCAAATGGGGGACTAACTCCATATTTTCTCTCAGTTTCACTTCATTTGGTGTATTGAGTTATAGCCTGACATCTTTTCTGCGGACATTACAACCAAGAGCATGATACAAATTGATCTCTTGACTATTGTAGTTGTTTAATAGCCTTTCTGGGTCTGCTTGCCAGATGTTTGCCTTCTGGATGTGATCATACCTTTAGACATGATAACTGCAACACCACTCACATTTTCACAGCATAGAAAATGCTCCTGTTACAACATCGTTTAGCAACTTGTGTTTTTACTTTTCTTTGTCAGTTTTCATTGTCTTAACGCTACATTACGTAATGCTAGGAGAATGGAACTGAAACCCATGACCTCCTCAGTCATGCAGTAAGAATCCCTTCTTAACAATAAAACAGAAATGTATTTTTGACTTTGTTGATGCAGTTGACTTAGTGTTTCACTGCCTGTTTTTGTGCATCACTGTGTATGTCTGTGCTACAGGAGATAAAATATTCAACAGTGCATCAGCTTCAGTCCGTTGAGCACAGCTGTTTACATATGCAGCCGCCACACATTCAAGTCACAAAAGTCTTTGTGTGTTGAACAAGTACATGCAGTACAACAAGAAAACCCAAGTATAACATTCTCAAAACCACAACTGTAGTTGTTGGTATGCTTGTGCTGCATGCTTGATCTTTTAAAGCTAAAGATTTACAAGTGTATTATTCACCGCAGCCGACTGCTCGCACCACAAGAATCAGTGGTGTCATTATGTTGTTTTAAGGTTCATAAATGTGTGACGCATGACTGCAAAATCCACTCACTCTTCGTGTTTAGGACATCAATTAATTTCCCAACTGCGCATGGACTTCTGTTCGGGACAAATGTCAAGAAACTAGTGTGTACGCCTTCCTGTCGAGGTGAATACCTCTTCCAATAAACAAATCACTAATATTTATCTATCACAAATAAAGCCATTTGTATTGGTCATTTCACAATTTGGGAATGATTGTAGTGCAAATATCCTTTTTACAAAGTCCCAAAGCATTTACTATTCCATTCTTTCCTCCTTGTTGTTTTCATATTTCACAACGAAATGCACTCGCCTCTCTGCCTCAGGGTGGCAAAACAATTTCCTGCTATAAAACAATCTTGGCAGCCAATTACAATCAAGGAATATGAGGTTATGCATACCTGATTCTTACTGGGTGTGCAGAATAGTGTAGTTTAGTATCTCATTATTATACCAAACCCTCGCTGGAGAAAATGAGACAAAAACCAGAATATTATTTTCGCAGGAGTCATTTTCATCATTCACGCTAGCTATTGAGGCAACATGTAATTTACAGTATTGGAAGCTGCCATATTTGGTCATGATTTGAATGCTCCAGCAAGCAGAACATCTGCATCACTTTTAGTCTGCGCCTTGTTGTTGGCAGGCTGACAGGCGAAAATGTACATACACCTGCCACCTGTTTGGATAAACAGGTTTGTTCTTGTCTAAATGCTTATGCTCTCGTTTTAGTTGAAAGCAGCAGTGTGATGGTGAGGCCGCTTGAGGAATATAACGGCAATACAAATGGGGTTTGAGTCTCAGACTTCACTTGTCATACACAATAACACTGCCAACAGACATGAATCATACTAGATACTGTGAGTAGAAAAGCATTTGGCCGCTACACCTACACAAAGTAAAAAACAAAACAAAAAAAGGGGTGACAAACATGGAGTTGTGGGGATTTTTTTCTTCTGGAAAGACTTTTCATCCAGAAAAACAATTACTGATATTCGTCACTGACGTCAAATGAGAGGGCCTGCTCACAATCTCTGTTTTAGTGTGCTTAGTGTACTTTTTGTCCATATAAAGTGTATCTAAGGTAACTACGAATTAGGCTGGGAAAATAAATAGAATGACCTGGCTAAGTTGACTTAAGAAATACTGTAGGTAGACACAAAATCTATGCCTTGATGCTTCGCTGGGACCCCCCAAAAAATAATAAAATATATATGTATTAAATTAAAAAATGTTCCGCCCAGAACACAATTTACGCCGCCGCAACCCGTGTTTCACACGGACATTTATTGCAGACGGTTGCAGTGTTGAGTCAATAATAAACTTGGCCAAAAATGACAAGGGACCCACTGTAAGTGATTTTTAAGACACAGGTAGATGTGTAATGTACATATAAAATAATAAATATGAGTGAGCCAAATGGTAGTTAGCGTTTTTTCTGACCTAAAATGGTAATCACTAGCGGGCTAATGCTAATCGCAATTGCTAGCCGTTTAGCATTTAGGATTTTGCTGTTTCAAATTCTGTACACCAAATTGAACCCATACACCCAGTACCAACATATGCAGGTTAAGGATTAAAGTCCTAGTTTCCTAATAATAGCAAGTAATGGTAATTACATACATTTATGACATCAATCTAAGGTATTCTGTAGATCATTATATATAGAGAGAAAGAAATACAATAAAAGTGATTGTAACCCTGTTGTTAATAGGGAATCGCTGTCAGATGTTTCATTATTGTATGACTTGCGTTATTATCTCCCATGAATGTAAGTAAACTATCTGTAAGTAAGTTCTGTATGTAGACGGTGGTTCATAATCATCAGCCTCTAGCAGATTCCATTAAGTTAAACATGTGAGCTGCTGTATAGCAACAGGTATAAACACAGGAGAAGGAATGGAAACTAATGTCAGTGTAGGAGGTCGAGTCTGGAAATGTGTGTGGCTTCGCCTACTCCATCTCCCAGCCCTCTCTTTGCATTCCCTCTTCATCACAAGGCCGTAATCACTCCCATCTCTGCCAAGGCTCCTGTAACACCCCCACCACACACAGACACACTCACACACGCAAACCGCAACCTCCACACCTTCCCTTCATTCCCGACCTCATTACCCGTAAGCACTTTTAGCTCTCTCGTCTTCCCGCTACTGTACGAAGCCATCTGTCTTTCACGTTTTTAGGACTTGGCCTTTAAACTTTGTTTCTTCAAGAGTCAGGCCGCACCGAAATATAGTTCAAATGTAAAAACATCTGTGGTGTTTTACCAACAATATATACAGTTGTTTATGTCGTCATTAATTTAGTATCGATGCTTCCCACTTGTCCTAATTCGGGTCACGTGAGTGAGATGGAGCCTATATCAAATGACTTTGGTAGTAATTTATCCTAATAGTCATGATGGTACACTGTCTTGTCAAAAAGACAACCATCTCTCTGCCATTGGCATGGACATACATACGTATTATACAAGAGGTGTCCTGGCTGGTCCGCTAATATCATAGTGGTAGCATTAGCATCAGTATATTTATGTTAATGTTCAGAGTTGTGTACATGGGACTCCTTGCTTTACGTCCTGACATATGACATTTCGAGGTTACGGACGGTGTGCAATGAAGAATCTGAACACACAAGTGTTTGCTGTGTTTGCAACTTTCCTACTTTGTTACCGTAGGTTAGTGATGAACTATGGCGTTTTCCAACTTATGTAAAAATTTGAGTTTCTTGACTTTAGCTTTTGCATGAATGGAACTCCATTGTAGACAGAGGACCCGCTGTGCAGCGCTTGTAAAAACTTTACTGCTGGCTCAATTGAACAATGTTGTTTTTACAAGGTATGCTAAAACAGATGCGTTTTGTTGGTGTTTAGCAAAGACTTTTGAATCATTGTTACATATTCTTCAACTTAAAAGTTATTAAAGAGATTATGCTACTGAGTGAATTGCTAATGAATGACCGAAACAAATCTATCTTATGAAGTCGTGTCTAGGAAGATGTATAATTTAAACCATCGCCTTGTTAAAATGTGATTGACAGGCCATGTAAAAGCCACCCTTGTTCAATAGCATACTTAGTGTAATGGTTTCTGCAACACTTAAACTCATTTCCTACGGTTCTCCGTGATTGTTAGCCATTCACTGCCAGAAGCATCTTGTTATTATCTTCATTGTGAGCAAGACACTTAAGGCGACAATTACAAGCGTACACTTCAGTGGTCGTACTTGCATAGTCTTTCCTTAGAGCATTGTAGGGCAAATCATGTTTTTTTTATACACATTGATGAATTTCTGAGTATTATCGTTGCAGTTTAATGGATTCCATATATTAAACAGTCCAGATAGACTGCTGTACACATTTTAATTCAGCATCACCAAATCATTTTCCATCGTTTTCATCTAATCTTTCAGCATCGTAATTCATCACCGTAAATTGCCTAAAACTTTAAAAATTGCAACATACTGTATGTGTAATCATGATGGTTCTTTAAAGTTGCCTTTAACCACCAAGTAATACTTCTGCCACAGGTATATTGACTTATTTACACAGTTACAGCTAAACTAAGATGTTTAGTCTGTCATTGAATTATTAAAAAGAGGAAATCCCCACACCATCCACTATGTCACTAACAAAGTATTCACAGTATACTCTCTTTGTCAAACACACACACACACACAGAATGGATAGTCATTATTTAGGCAGACAGAGGTAGATTTATACCCGAAGCTTTTACCATAATTGAACAGTTCTCGTCTCTGTTTCCGCCTCAGGCTGCTTAGTCAGCAGCTTTAGAATGAGGCCCGAGGCTGTGTGTGCGTGTGTGTGTGTGCGTGTGTGTGTGTGTGTGCGTGTGTGTGTGTGGTTGTGAAGACCCAACACTTTTTTCTCAAGTTGCCAGGACTTCTGTAATGGATTGTCGTACACTGGGCTCCACTCACAGGATGATTGTTTGAATCTAAAAGAGAAATAACCAACGGCGTAAACAATTCAACAAATTTGAATAATACAGTTGGTTGGATCATGTTAAGGCCAGCATCGGAGTGCAACCTGATTGTGAGAAAATAAGCAATGAAAAACAGATTGGTAGTCGGGACCAAAATCAAGCCAATGAAATGGAGCTAGAGAATAGATTTGATAAACGCTGTGTGTGGTCATTAATTTGGAAGGTGACGCTGAGAAACTTGAATCGTTATGCGTCTTTCATGTCTTCATGTCGGTCTGCCCTTCCCTATGCTCACTTCCTCTTTCCGCTCCTCACGGGGGGCTAATTACAGAGGTAAAGGGCACCAAATTAAAAGAGTTTAATGTCAGCTGCCGGGAGCTATTTATCCTGTTTTAATATCTGTTCCGGTGTGTGACAGCGTACGTGTCACATGTGTGTTTCAGGACACTAATTTGAATATTTTGTTGAACTAAAAATCATTCCATTGTGGGTACAATCTATAAACCCCGAGGTGTTATGACTCAAATAAATTTGCATCAGATGATGTCATAATGTTGAAGTTCAATTCATCTCGGCAAGGTACAGTTTAGAGCAATAAACTTTGTGTCAGCAACAATTCTAATAACCAATCAACAGACAAAATGAATTATATAACAAATTTAAAGTATTATGTTCTCGGGCCTGTCAGACATGGTACTGGTACATCATTGGTACTGAAGCAGAAGGGTGTGGAAAAGTGGTAACATCCCGATCACTTATTTTTAAAAAAAAAATGCATACTACACTGACCTCTACTGATTTTTGGAAAGGATACATAAAATGAAACCCTGTTTTAAGTGGGTTACACACATACAGCTTTTTCAAATGTTAAAGACCCCACAGAAAAAAAAATCACCAAGTGTGTGCTTATTGCTCTTATAGTGTGTGCTGTACTCGAGATGAACAACACAGCACAGTACAAACAAAACAATATAAAATATAAGTTGGGTTAAACCAACTATTCAACAAATCGACTTTACCACTGCGCGATGACCTCGTCACAATCCAGAATCAGCCGTGTAAACATGTTGTAATGCATACAACAGATAAATGGTCATTCCCAACCAGTTTATTGTCAAGAAGATTATTAATTATACTTGTAACTAAAGTTTTCGACCATCACATACACAAATCATCAGTTGTGGAAACTCTCAGTATATAAAAAATTAATCCACGAGCCTCTGTGACACATTGGGATGGTGTGTGCAGGTGCCATCAGACCACAGCAGACAGCAAGTGAGAAACTGTGGCTGAAAGAACAAACAGTATGAATGATACATGCAGACCACATTCAACATTCCTCAGGAGGCAAGAAATAAGTAGTTTACACTTAAATCCGCGCATGTGTGTGTGTGCGCGCGCGCGCTGGTGCAGGTTTTGCAAAAAAAAAAAAAAAAAAGTGAGTGAAAGAGACAAGATAAGAGACAGTACTTTCCTGAAAATAACTTGGTGAAAGGAAGCAGATAAACATATGTAGACACTTACAGTGGTGTGTACGCGACTGTGAAAGGGGGCGCAGGTTAAACATTGGGCGGGTGTTTAAAGAAGCAACTCTGGAAAAGTGGTTATCGCGCCCAGAATGTCGTTTACTGACAAAGCCCACAGCTGATGTGCTGGTGTTTGCACCACTCTTTGATTTATCATACACCCGTTGACACCAAGGTCGCTGTGAGTGCAGCATCTATCATATTATGTGTGTGTGTGTGCGGCGAGTCCCGACATCAGCCCCACAGTGAAGAGCGCAGCAATAAATACATTTTACAGAATGTACTTGTAGGCACTTTAGATTAAACATCATTACATCAAATAAACTCATAGTAGTGGTGCTCAATGGTAAATGTCATTCGTTAACGTTATGTAATGCATTAGTGTGAGCAAACTTTTTTTTTACTTATCCATTTGTGTGTTCCTTGTTTGCAGAAACAACCACTGTGCCTGACACAGCAACCCCCACCCTGCCCACGGTGGAAAGGTCCACTGCAGCAATGAGACCTGGTAAATATACACACACGCATACACATGCACACGTTTGGGGTGTTTGAGTATACACACACACACACGCACACGCTCGCACACTCCACAATCATGCAACCAGCACATTCGCCACTAAGGTCAATCTGCTGATGTCATTGTGCACCACTGGGTCTTTGGGCTTTGAAGTCTGTTGGAATCAAAAGTCCCCGATGAAGCTCTGTGTGAGTGAAAATAGGATCTCACAGGCACCAGACCTCACATCCTCTCTCTCTGGCTCTCTCTCTCTCTCTCTCTCACGCACACACTCACACAAACATGTACACAAACACACACTCACATGTTCACACTCAGACTTATGATGAATATGACAGAGAGCGGCTTCTGTCTGGCAAGTAATCTTACTGGATAATGTTATTTTAGAGCATCTAAAAGCACATACATTTTATTTCTTCAACTGTAATATTACATTTTATTTGATTTCCTTCATCATCTTCTTTCTCTCCCCGTTTCAGTGAAATATTCATGCTCGTCCCAATTTATTGAAAGGTTATAATATACTCTTAAGAGCGTTGAATATCAATGAAACCAGGTCGTCTCCTTTAAACCTTTATAGGGCACTCGTATAATGTTATGAAAAATGTCAACCTTTGTCGATTATTGGTGTACATTACAAGACTTTTTAACTTCTATATGGAATAAATAGAATTTATATGTTGAACGAACATGTTTATATTTTTATTCCATCCATTTTTTTTCTACAACGTACACGGCTTTTGCTGTTCAGTGTCGCATGGAGCTGGAGCCAATCCCAAGTGACTTGGTGAAAGGCGGACTACACCCTGGACTGGTCAGCAGTCCATCACAGGGCACACACAGTAGAGACAGACAACCATTCACACTCACATTCACACGGTCACGGAGTGGTAGCTGAACCTGCGCTAACGACATGGAATTCAGGCCACTTAACCTATAAACTATCGCTGACATTTTATATTTGATTCCCATTGGTAATATTTTGTGATTATCTTTATGATATAGATTTGTTCCTTATGCGGATCGACCAAAAAAGGTGGTCAGATGTTAGGAGATGCAATGCGCATTTGGAACATACGGTTCAGTTACCAAATATGGTTCCCTGCAAGCTACGACACAATTTAGCTAAGCCAGATGTCAGAAAGGAAAGAAAACAAAGAAAAGAGGGACTTTAGTGGTTGTTGAAATTGGCGCGACATGGTGTAAAAGCAGATTCATCCGTAAAAATCAAAGTTGACCACTTCTGTGTTGTTGTCTGTGTTGCAGCCACCACGCCGTCATTGTGGGCCGTATGTGACTTTGAACTGAGCCTGTGCGGCTGGTCCGCGGATCCCCAATCAGGTGTTAGCTGGTCCTTGCACACGGCCAGGAGCGCCGCTGCCGGTCATGGCCCACATGAAACCAGGTTGGATCTGACACTGGGATCAGAGAGTGAGTACTTAATGTACATATGTGCTATATGATTATTCAGAAAGTTAACTCAGTATATTTCCATGTATGAAAGGGGTGACCCCACTGGCTGTGTAATCCAGATTTTGATGGCTATTCTCTGACTCAAAGCCTTGTGGTGTTGTAAAAACATTCGAAAATCGATAGGTGGGAGGTCAGGTATCACTGACATGACATGCAAGTTTAATGGAGCTTCTTTAATTGTTATTATTTTTATTTATTTTTTACAATTTCAAATTTTTCTTGTGTGTGTTAATAATAATACTTTGGGCAAAGTACCCCATGGATCAATCATTTTAGTTCACTTAACATACTCAATAAATTGTCTTGCTGAAATTAGCAAGTTCTGGGGAGCGGCCCTGTCTCATGCAAGTGAGTGACTGCATACCCCGTCCCAGTTAATGCTTGGCCAATGACAAGTCCAGCTTTTGTTACCATGATGACCTGTGATGGAGCCTGAGCCTTGCTAGTAGAGTGGCTGTCACTTGCTGTAGCAAAGCCCATGGTGTGGGAGAGGAAAAAAAAAAGCGATCATAAAGAAATAATAGCATTTTGACTTGTGGGCTTATAAACGGACAACTAGTCTTTTGCAATGTTCAGTGCAATTGACAATATGAACATAATTCTTCTCATGTTTTCTATTTCTTAGCGACAGTTTTCCCTTCCTAATCGCATTCAGAGCAACGATGAAACTGTGCCTATTTAGTGAAGTAGCTCCTGTCGGTTCATCGCCATGTCTTCAGTGTAAACAGTGGCCGTCAGCAGGCCTGACCCAAAAACTCAATCGATGAATCGACCAGCCCTACATTTTTGTAACATTTCTGTTTGGTAATATATGTGCCTTAATTGGCTCAACAAAGGCAGGGAACCACAGATCTATGCAGTCATTTATTTACTTGAGTCGTTGATTTTGAGGATACTGTCATCTCGTGCAACATTCCATTCATCTTCTTCATGTCGGTGTTATCGCGCCTTCTCACAGACTTTTCCTGTTTCTGTCACTTGTGCTTTTCTCATGTGTTCATCTTTATTAAGAGAGCCCGAGGTAGTCCTGCACTGTTTTACCCATCAACCACACGCTTGCTGCATCACCCAACCTTCGGTCCACACACCCGTGGGCACTACTGTACTCACACACACATACACACACACACACACACAGAGCCCACAGCGGTCAGATAAATCAGATGATGGCGCTGACAGAAGTGCAGCCTTAGCTCTCCAGCTCTCCCTGAGGCTTCTTGCAGACACAAACACACATATTTAACCACCCAACGTGGGTCGGCCCACATATTGAACACTCAAGAGCCCACTCCCATACACAGACGTGACCTTGCCGTATACTGAGGCTTTCTGTTTGTGTATCAAAGCCAAACACTTTAACGTTGACTGCACAGCTCCTTTGTGAATAGACTGGGTTGCACGTGTGTGTGTGTGTGTGTGTGTGTGTGTGTGTGTGTGTGCGCGCGCGCGTTTGTGCTCAAGCCTTTCTAAGTATACGAGTTTATGAGAAAGTAAATTTGGCTATAATAGAGCAAGGGAGAGAAAGTTTCCTGTTAGACAGCAACATGACATTAAGTCTTGTTCTACAGCACATGTGCGAGGCACCCTGTCAGCAAGCTGTCTCCCTATGCAGATCAAATCCCTGCGCTTGTCACTAAAAGCTATTTTAGCGGCTTTAAAAGCGAAAAACCCCGACCTGAACAGAACAGAGCTCACAAAGGATCCTTTTGATCTCAGATAGGCCGTGACTGAATTTTATACCCTGGTGAGATTTTCATAGAAAGAAACTCTCCACGGTAGACATGCCTGTAATTGAAAAGCAAAAGAAAGGAGTTTATAAAAGCAGCAAAAAGCCACTCACTGCCACTGACTAGGATATCAATTTGAAACACCTAAACCATTTGCTTTGAATTGCTTTAGGTCGAATAGGTGTCAGCTCTCTATGGGGGTCTTATCTTGCCTTTTCAGACCTGAACATTATTTTGCCCTGTAATTGTGTCACCATGTATTAATTATAGCAAAGTTCACACAAGTGACTGAAAGTCTGATTACTCCTGTCTGTCTGCTCGTGGATGTGTGCCCTTCACATGAATTAAAAAATTAAATGTCTATTGAATATGTTGAATAAAGTGCTCAAGTACAACATAATTGAATGTGACCCATGCTCACTTATTTCATAAATTAAAGAAAAGGACAGGGTCCCCCCCCCCCCCCCCAAAATGACAATGGTAATATGAATATGTGAAGTAACTACATGTCCTAGGCAAACATATTTTTGATTGAACTGCTGAAATAAATGAACTTGTCTAACATAATTTGTTGAGATGCACCTGTATTACAGTAGATATAAATATCTGCACACCTCCGTTCAAATGCCAGGTTTATGTGATTAAAAATAAAGAAATAAAAATTTCAAAAGTTTCTCCACCATTAATGTGACCTATAACGTGTACAACTCGAAAAAAACTGGGAAGTAAAAATAAACAATTGAGATAATGTGGTTAAACAAGTGTTAAGTCTTATGGGGGGGGGGGGGGGGGGGGGGGGGGGGGAGCTGTTCCAATGTTGTTATTTTCGTTTTTTTCTCATAACTGATACCTTTGAATAACAACATCTCTCTGATGCTGTGCAAGGTCTCTGTGGACTGTTGTGACTCCAAAAATGTGAGGAAAAGCCTCATAGAACATCTGAACTTTATTTGGGGTTCATCAGAGGCACGTTAAATGGTGGCAGGTGTGTGCGGATTCCCATTTACCATGAGTTTGAATGTGAGTGGTTCATTCCGAACACAGTCACATCCACAGTTTCAAGACTGTGTACACACTTGTGCAACCACATTATCTGTTGTTTATTTTTCCTTTCCTCTTGGAAAGATGGTAGTCCTTTTCAATTCCATTGTTATAGGTCACATTAATGTTGGAAAAAGTTTTGAAACCTGGCTTTTGAATAAGGGTGTGTAGACTTTTTATATCCACTGCATATCACTGCAGTCAACTCCAGAGAGGTTCCCCATGCACAAATGCAGCACCCACTAATCATCAGAAATACAAACGAGGTGCTTAACATTTCTGTCATTCATAACAACTGACAATTGTACACAGATATAAAAATAAGATGCACAACTACAAATGATGTGAACACGCATACTCACGTGAGCACTAATACACTCCCTCCGAGCGTCTCCGCCTAGCTCGCCCGTGGAGAGTTTTAATTAATTCTCTTCCTTTGTATGTTGGCCAAGATCAAAAGCAGAGAGAAGGGGCGGGGGGAAAGCAACTTTTTTCTCCTAAATGTACGTACTTAATGAGCAACTGTAATTTAGGTCCCCTTTTTAATGCCTCCAAGTAGAGAAACGGAGTTAACTCAGCCCAAATACATTATTCATTAGCTGTGATATGTTGTTGTTGTCTGAGCAGATAGATAGATAGATAGATAGATAGATAGATAGATAGATAGATAGATAGATAGATATCAATGTCTGTATGAGTTTAGTGTGTGTGTGTGTGTGTGTGTGTGTGTGTGTGTGTGTGTGTGTGTGTGCGTGTGCGTGTGTGGCCGTGGCCATTAGTGGCGATGATGAAATGGTGGTTTCATTTGTGGCTTAGCCTCATACCGCAGAAGGATGGCGGTAATGCCCTCAGCTCCAAATAACCACTTCCAGCCACGATACAGTCACTCGGGCCTCTTTTCCTTCTGTAAAATTAATTGCTTTGACCGATTCTATAATGATCTGCAGCAGGCTAGAAGCGTGCATATTTTAGATTCTATTTAGCGTTTTCTTGCAATAAAAGAATGTATACATGTATCATGTATCTGAACGTGTGTACCTGTAAAAATATAACACTTGCCTCTTCCTGTCCTGCAGATTTCTCAGGGAACTACCTCCACCTGGACGCGGGGGCCCACACCCAGCGCAAGCGCGCCAGGCTCCTGAGCCCGGAGGTGGCCCCCGAGCAAGGCCCGCTCTGCCTGGTCTTTTACTATCAGCTGCAGGGGGAGGCGCTAGGAAGCCTGAGGGTCCTGCTCAGGGACAGCGAGCAGGAAGAGACGCTTCTGTGGTCTTTGAAAGGAGATCAGGGGCCTCACTGGAGGGAGGGCCGCACCATTTTGCCACAAAGCCCCAAGGAATATCAGGTAGGTACAGCGTTAGTGATATTAAAACTAAAACTACACCTGAGATACGGCACCCATTGTACATTAGAAAATTCTCAAAGCACACCAACAAACAAAAATGTTATTAAAAGTATGCTCTCTGAAATGTCCGTCCTTGTAAATGGCAGAATTGTTGATGCAGCTTACTGTATGTACAGGATCTCATTAGAACTTGAGATTCATGCAGAATATATTTCTAATCCAATTGATCTCATGGTCTCTATACCTATTTGTTCTCTGCTGCAGGTGGTGTTTGAAGGTTTTTTTGAGTATCCGACCAGAGGCCACATCAGAATAGATAACATCCACATGAGCAACACCATCAACCTGGAGCAGTGTGCACGTAAGTCTTCAAAACTTTCTGACATTCATGGACTGTATCTATTTGTTTTTCATCTCACACTAATAAGCCAATGGTTTTCCCTCACCAGAGAGTAAATGCAAGCAAGTCGGAATGAGGAAAACTCATTATTATATTTTGCATTTACAGGCATTAAGAAGGCAAAATAAAAATGAAACTAGGCCACAAACTGCCGTTGGGCATGATTCTGATTTATCTTTTATTACACATCTCTCTCCTTTAGTTTGCTCCAGCATCATTCCACCCTGTAATTTTTCGATTCCCGTCCTTTCTTCTCCTGGTCTCTCATGTTTCCTTTCCGCTCCGTCTGGGTCATCAACAGGCCTTCAAACAACAAATGAAAAACGCCTGCTAGCAACATTTTGAGAGAGAGAGAGAGAAATTGTCTGTGTGTGTGTGTCTGCGTGTGAGATGCTCTGACACACAAACAAAGTTATAACCAGTTAGTCTGTTTGAAATGTCTGACAAGGTTGACTTATTCATTCTTTCTCCTATCATTTTATCATTTTCTTGTTTTCTTCACCATACTCGTGCTGCTGCATCCTGTATTGCCGTGCTCCTCTCCTTATCAATCCAACCTGTCCCCTGACATTTAACATGAAGCTGTTAACTTCAGTCCGTTTCAATATTTTTACATCCACCTCCCCTTCAGTTTTCCCAGCCTTTTACAATTGTGACTTCCAGCATCTACAAAGTCAACAATGAGTACATTCAAACACGTTTTCCACCTTTGTTAAAAGGACTGTTTTGAAATTGAAGCAAAAAATTACAATTCATAAAATAATTAGCCACATATGGCTCTAAGCTGCATTTCTCCTCAATTATGACTAATAATACTAATAATGTAGCTGCCTTTCGACTCCTCCCATCATTTGTTTGGCATTCTATTTTGACATTTTTTTTTTATCTGGGCTCGAGAGCAACACTGGAAAACTCCTTTGGAAGTGTGTTGAGGCGCAGGCCAGGAATCAAACTGTCTGCATGAAAAGCAACAGTACAAATCCTAGTAGTACTACAGTGCTACCAGAGCTTACGAAAATACTAAAACGTCCATTTCAATATCATCCTGTGTGACATGTTGAAAGCAGACAACAATGACGTGAGTGAAATACGCAAACTGCTAAACCTTTACAGCACATGGAGACAGATTTTGAATTCAATTCAGTAAATTGTCATTTTCTTTCTTTCCACAGAGACTTTCCACCCCTTGACTCCTGAAATAACAAGTAAGTTTCCTCTGGCAAATGTCTGTGCTTCCTGCTTGTTGCTAAGCTCAGCTTCAAGCCCTGCACTGGCCCTACATTACTTTGTTGTGGACATTTGATAGTATATAAAGAAATGTTTCGTTTGCACAGAAGCAGATGGAAAAAAACAGGTGTTCATGACTGAATTATACCATTGCACAGTTATTTCAAAGTTAACCTTAAAAATGTACATATGGCGTCTAATTTAAGATTCACTGCAATGTTTGAGCATGTTTCTCTGCACGCTGGTTGTGTGTCAGGTCTTCGGTGCATCTCAGTGACAAAGTTTCCAAATGTATTTTGAACGGTGTTCGCCAGACTGCTGAGTCTTCGGTCTGATATGAATGGTTTTAATCTCTCAACTGTGTGGAAGATGATAGTGAAAGGAACTATTAGGAAATGGAATGATGGGACACCGGCCACCAGGAAAACTGTTATACATTCTCACTCTCTTACTGCCTCAAGATTTTTTAATTCTACCTTCAGCCAAAGATAAAATACAAAAAGGAATGTGATTCATAATAAAGCTACACGATTCACAACATTTCTTTTTAGCTTGCACACACAGCAATAGTAAATAATTTTTACTGGAAATTGGATGGATAACGGATAGCTCACTATTACTGGCTCACAACACAATGCTGTGTGATGACAATTTTCACACATTGTTTATACAACTGCAGCTATGTGGAGCCTGAATGGTTGTAAATATTGTAGGAAATGTGTTTCATCTAAGGGTGATACACATACTGATGCCAGCAAATATAGTACACACATCATCAACCTGACATGACAGAAAAAACAAAAAAGATGAATAACTTTTGGCCTATCCCGAGGAACGTCAGGATGTGTTTTCAACATGCCAATGTCTCAACTTGGCAGGACTGTCTTGAAAAGAAACAAACAAAAACGCCACTGGAGTGTTTTTACGTGCTTGCTTTTGCGAGAAAAGATGAGACACATTGTTTGACTGCTGTCAGCACTGGGCTTTTTTTCTTCCCTTCCTATAAATAGTAAAAACAAACGAGGAACTACAATCAAGACACTGTTCCCTCAGATGGCCCATTCAAGATCATTAACTCTTAATCAGATAATAACACTTTAATCAGGGACTGTGTTCTCAAAAGTATAAAGCGTTGGCGAAGAAATCAATATATTCCTTGGGTTGGAAGTATTTACATTTGAATTGGAGTTGAGATTTAATGAATATGCAACATCAAAAGCATGTTGGAAATTGATTGGAAGGTACGTTGTGTGCTTGATTGATGACTTTAAATTCCTTTATTTTATGGAAGGAATCATTTCTCTCAGCATTTCGAAATGACCTAAGTGAAATTAGTTGAGAATTAATGTGACAATTTGTACTTATTCATTAAATCTTGATTACCTGAGGACTAATTATGCTTATCTACAGTACTAGCAACCATAATTTTCTGTTCATGATAGAAAAATCTGTTGCAGAACAACATTCCCCGATGGCAAACCGATTAAGGTGTTCATTTGTACCGCACTAGCTTTATCACTAGGGTACAGCTTAAACAACATTCCCTCATAGTGAGTTGACAGTAGTTTAAGAAATGTCCTGATGCAAAATGGAGCTAGTCTTCAACTGCCTTACACCTTTGCTCCCTCATAGTTTCCTCTCATTTACTCCCAAAGCTGCATTTTTGTAAATGCCGCCCCATAACCTCCACTTCATCTGCCCAAATCCAAAAATCTCAGCGCTGAACGCATGGCATGCGCATTTGCACGTCGGCAATGTGCAGCAACGCTTTGGCTGTTTGCATCATGCAAAACTCTAATGAAAAGAAGCGCAAAGGAGTAATTTATGTTTAAGCACTTCGCTTGCTTGTGGGATGAAGACGAGTTTGCAAATTGTTACTGCAGAAGATACCTAACTTTATAATGCACACAATAATGTTTATCGCAGCGAGGTGCAAATATTTCTGCTCACTACTGCAATTACTGACCATTTGCCAAACCAATTTTAAAAGAGCAAGATAACATTGAAGCACAAAAAGTCTAAATCTCAGGGGAAAAAATCATTTTTAAAGGTTTTTAGCTGATCTCAGAAATTGTTTGAAAAGTTCAACAGCACAAAACGTGTTAAAACATCTTGATTTTGAGTAAACCAATAGTCATAATGTACATTTTGCTCTTGCGATGGCTTAATCTTCTCTTTAAAAAAAAAATTTTTTTTATTGAGAATCTGTCACAAGGAAGCATGTATTCAGCTATGCTTGAAGCAGGACACACAACATTTACAGTATAACCTTGAATAGTATACCTTTGTCTCCAGGCCCTTGTAGGTCAAACCTTTTCGATATTGCTTTGGGTGGTCAGTGTAGTTTTCATTTTGTTAAGTGGGGTAGGTACACAGTTACAGATTTTTAACTTACCGGTAACCAATCTTTTTTAAATGCGACAAAACTACCTGCGTAGTTACTGATCTTACATAGTGTCGTGTACTCCAGATGACCAACAGAGCACACCACACACATAACGATATCTTCTATTAGTGTGAGTCCTCCCCCCGAAAAACATGTGTGTCGTAGTGCCGAGACTGACCTGTGAGAGGCAGTGTTTTGCCACAGGGCATGCAGACTGCCAGAAAATCCAAAGACAAAGAAAGAGTAGTAGTAGAAGACGGAATAGCTGAAGCTACTAAGCGTTAGCTTATCTGGTTATTGCATTGTGATGGTTGCAAACTTTTTCTTCATTTTATTGTGGTGAAGGACTTTCACTCTACACAACTATTTGTTCCTCTATTGGTGTTTGTGTCCTAATTGGCTATCGTGGATAGTCGTGGCCTGGACAAACATAAGGATTTGCGAACCTAAATATTGGACAGGTTTAACATTTACGAGCAGATGGGGGAGGAAAAATCACTCAGGATATTCTTTTAGAGACATCTGATAATCTGGCTTTTGCTCAATCAAATTCAGCCTGATTCATCGTATGTTCATACGCTGTTGCAGTCAGGCTAACGAGTGCAGGAAACTTCACAATTAAAGATGGTTGTTTAGGTAGACAAGACACAAAATCATGTCAAGGGAAAGACGTTAACTCTTTAGTACACAGGAGACAGTCAAGCAATGCACTTTGAGACTAATGAGAGATACAATTGAATAAAAACAAGGAGACAACCTGATGGTCACTTTAAGAAGTGTCTGCCGTTTTCTCCTTCGGCGAGGTCATATGTCCTCACGTGAACATGCAACTGCCGCACCCCAACCGCAGACATCCTGCTTTGTCCCACAGCAAAGTGATAATCAGAGAGAGAGGAACACAATCTGCTTTCATATCCTCACATTAAAGCAAATGGTTTAAAACAAACGATAAGTGAATACATTTATGAGTGCAAAGGCATATATTTTTCTAACACGACACAAGGCATGTCATGGTTGCTGAGCTCCAGTTTGACGAATTCACAAGGGTGTTACTCGTGGTCAATGAAGCTTTTAACCCCGCCCCCAGTGTAGTCTGCATGCCTGCCTTCCACCGTCACTGACCCAACCAGTAATGTGTCCTCCTGCCCCCCAGGGGGTGCCATGTCTGGGATGGAGCCCACTGTAGACACAGTGGCGGTGCAGACCTTTGCTGCCCATTGGTACTACCTGTTAGCGGGAGGAGGAGCCCTCCTTCTGCTGGTTACTGTAATTGTGGCAGTGGTGTTGTGCTGCTGTCGGCACCGCTGGGGGTCCACCAAGACCAGCGGTAGCCATCATCATTCGGTCATGTACCACAACAGCCAACATCTAAACCACCCAAACTGCTTCTACAACCAAAACTCCAGCTGCAATCTCAACCACAACACCAACCAAAACCCGCCTCACCCACAAAGCGAGCCAAGCCTTGAAACCATGTTGGTCATCGGACAGGAGAAAGACGACTGCTGTGATTCCCATTGTTGAAATCTGGACTGCCTGAGAATCTTGCACTATTTTGAAGGGCACGAGGACTTCCTGGAAGGCCGCATTCAGCTGAGTCGCCATTTAAACACATACGTCCCTGTCGCGGATGAATGTCGTAACAGACCGACCGGGATGCATCTTCGTTTCCGCTTCCTGCTCGGGAGGAGCGGTCACACTGATGAGAGAAGAACAATTCCCAACTGTCAGACTTCAGTTGGATTTTAATGACCACTTCTGCCATCCATTGAGAGCATCTTTTGACCTGTGCTACTGTACGTCAACCTGAAATGGAGCAGACCACGGAACACATTTGTTCTCACAACACTTGTTTTTGTTCTTCTTCAGTGAAATTCAGAGCAGGATATGTCTGTCTGCTCCACTCTTATCTGTAGCATGGACCCTGCCTGACACCTAATAACCTGTCCAGGTTTCATGTACTACATGGAAATAGACCTTTCTTTTTTGGGGGGATGAGAAGAAGTCGGTTTGAGAGACAAAAAGAGAGGGATAAAGCTAAGAAAAAGACTCAGAGCTAACTTTCCACTTCCAGCAGTGAATGATTGACTATGTCATGTATGTTGTTCCTGTGGTCCGTCACTGTAGAGTCTAAGTGTGTTTTTGTTTGGGTTTTTTTTTTGTTTTTTTTGTTTTGTTTTGTTTTGTCTCATGGGTGTCAAACTCATTTTTGGCACTGGCCATATCATAGTTATGGGTTTCCCTTAGAGGGCCGTTATGACTGTGAAACTATATTAATGTATAATCACCTCATTTTAATCCAAATACACAACACATTGATGGATAACTAGTTTTGTAATCAGCAGCTAATGAACACTGTTCTATTATATACTATTATGAATTTTATTTTAAAAGGGGGACTAGTAACAAAAAATGCTTGCAGTTCTCAATCAATTGTGGTATTTTAGCAAGAAACCTGAAGTTGATGCACATGATTTACTTTCGCGGGCCACACTAATTGATGTGGCGGGCTGGATCTTGCCCCCGGGCCTTGAGTTTGGCACCTATGATTTAGACTGTCCAAAGTTTAGTTTTTGTCATCTTAATTTAGATGTGGAAGCCATCTCCTGTATAATGTCAGACCTTTATTTATTTGTGTTTCTTTATTTGTGATATTCACTCATACTGTCACATATTGTTCCCATTTTCCTCAATTTGTTAGTGTTAATGTGCCTTTTCCGCAGTTGTCTTTCTTCGGCCTTCTGATCGGCTAAAACGGTAGCGCCACCAGTTGCTTTGGTTCAAATGTGTTGTCACGTGGACATAGACTTTTTTTTTTTTTTTTTTTTTTAAATACAGCACTGATGTGGACTACGCTTTTGAGGGGGGACATAAATGTGGACATAGCCTAAGAGACACACACTTGGCAACAAAATGTCCAAAGCATATGCACGAACACATTACAGCACATGAAATAACACAGCCTAGATATGCATTTTAAATGATTTGCAAAAAAAAAAAAATACAACCCATTGATGTCTAAAAAGTTGTGCCTCAGTGTTTAATGGACATTTGCCTCCTATGGGTGACTTCAAGCCTGTTTCTGCATCTTTGTGTGATCAGTGAATGAAATGAACCAAAAAAAGAGAATTCTATACATCTTTGACTGTCTGAGGCTGCAGATATTATATTTACACATTGTTGTCGGTGTTAGGTTGATTAATTGGTTGGTAAAGGGCAAAACGTTTTGCTTTTTCTTCATTCGATGAGACCAAGCATACGCTGTGACCTTTGTACCTCCCGAGCCTTTAAGCCTTTATCTTAAAACTTTGTTGACACTTTTATGATCATATTTTCTTACTGATTATATTAGATTAACTCCAGAACTGTTTTTAACTTCTAAATTCTTATTATTATTGTACAGCCCGGTAAAGTAGGAGGATTTGGTCTCACTTTTCAGGATCAGTAGATGTCACATTTCCGTTAAACAAACAACCCTATAACTTTCAAACGATGATGCAAGACAGTTGAATTTTTATTCAAAGAAACCTATTGACTTTGAATGTTCATCCATATTTTGCGTGTGTGTGTGTGTGTTTTTTTTAGCACTTACGGTACTCGCATTTTCAATTATATTTCTACACCGGTGATCACTGATAGCGTTCCACGCTTTAGTTTTCCAGTGATTTGGATGTTTTACACTTATTGTAAAAAATCTAAATACACTCCCGTGTTAACAAAAACATGAATCTTCACAGTGCTAGTCTAATGTGCCTAAACTGTATGTACTGTAACGTCCACAATCTATAAAGTCTTAAAAGACTTTTGTTGATGTCAGAGGTTGTAACAGCTAACGTTTGTCCTTCATTCACCTGAAATCTGGTCGGTATAAAATCCTGTTTTTTTAAAACCTTGTTTATACTGAAATGTGCTGTATCCTGCAATAGTTGTTTGGGGGGTTTTCAAGATTTTCCAGCTGCGCACCACCTTGTGTTGTGTTTTCTCCCAACATCATTATGTTCATGCTTGAATCCCTTGGCCTTTTTATTAAACCCTTCTGTTCTTATTCCGCTTCTTCCCCCTGTGCTGCAAATCCTTCCTGTATAAAACACGGGAGAGAAAATAAGAGGCAAAAATCTCTCAGCGGCGAAGGGCCCATTAAGAGAGATGGCTTTTCCTCCAAAGAATGGAGCTAGATGAAAGCAGAAGAGAAACTGCTCTCTTTGCTTTGCTAAAGATAGATATTTTTTTCCATTTTTCATGGAGGACTAACAGGGAGGCAGTTTGAGGTTTGGACTGAAGGAAGGAACGAGCTCAAAGAGGAGGGCAGCTTGTTTGAAACACAAAAGGCCATAAAAAGACTGGCCGCAAAGGACACACACTGTTCGCACTCGCACTTCAGCAACACACCGCAGCTATTAAATCTATCGTATTAAATCAGGATTTTACACAGTGTCAAACTCTGCGGATGCTGCATTGGGCCAGTGTATGTCATAAAAAATGCAGTTTTGGGCTTGTTTGAGTTATTTGGATTTTTCGGCCATGTTCTCCTGCATCCTTTCAGATTGGTTCATCGACCCGTCGATGATTTACACGTAATATAGCCTTGGAGCGCCCCCGTGCCATAACCCGATCAATACCGGTCTGAAATTCAAATGGAGGAATGATCTATGGGCCATATTTATGTTACCTTAGCCGTGCAGTTTTCGCTTTCCTGCATTCAACTTTTTTTTGCAAGGTTTAGCAAATGTGATGCCATTTTTCAGTGCTTTGAAATCAATCTTCCATTTTTCAATCACAGACCACTCGGAAATCCTTTAAGATTTCTCATTTGTTAATGGAGTTGATTACTTCGATTAAAAAAAAAAGAAAGAAAAGAAAAAAAAACCAGTAGTAAGCATTTCTGGCCCTTCAGCGAGCCTATTTCTCTTCCTCCAACCCGCTGTCGTGCATGATGCCAAACAGCTACAGTATTTCTGAATGCCTTTGCCAGATAAAAGTTTTCCTCGTATTCTCTTCTTCTGTCTTCACTAATTGGAGCCGCGGGGAGGTTGAAGCTGCTTCCACACCACTGTGTGGAGTGCGCTCAGGGTGGAAGCCTGACAGGTTTTAGAAGCCATCATTAGTGAGCGTTCAACAGTCGCCCCAAGTGTGTCCGAACAGCTTCACTTTTGAGTTTTGTTGTCCCACTGTACAGTAGTATTGCTGCTACTGTACCCTCATTTTGATGAACTCTTTATTATATCAGGCAGTCCTCCCGAAAGTTACACATTTAAAGGTTGTAATTAAACATTATAATTAACCATTACGCGCTGCTCATCAGTGTAATCATCGTTTATCTACTCCAGTGTGCACTTTTCCTTTTTTTTGGTTTTTAAATCTTTTTATTTATTATTATTTTTTTAAACTCCACTGTGTTAGCGCTGCACTTTGTTGACTTTCTTGTTACAACTACAGTTTGAGTCACTTTTTGACATTTTGGGAAGTTTTAGGAGCTTTGATTTTGGAATTAAGCGCTTCTATCTCAACTTTTTACATTATTGTACGTTCACATTTGGTGACTATTCATCCATGTTGTCTCAATGTCTTTAATGATCCTAATAAAAACATTTCTGTGCATCTTCAGTACCTATAACGCTGTAATGGGGTATTTTCTTTGTCCCACCACTTAATGTCACTTGTACTTAGTGGAATGGTTAATATGCTGTGTACTTACCAATATAATCTTTCAAAAATGCAGTTCCTTTTGGGTTTACATGCAATGTTCCGATCATGTTTATTGAGCTACAGCAGGAGTGGGCATACTTTTTATACTCAAGGGCCACATTTCATTTTTCAAACAGACAGATCTGAATTTGATGTATGTAAAATTGTTCATTTAAATAATAGTAATTCATTCTCATTTTAAATTCATTCTCAATAATTTAAGAAAATAAATTGTTTAATGTACAGAATTTTTTTTTAAGTGCTATTTTTTATTTTATTGCTAATGTCAGTTATATTAATTATGTAATGTGTTAAATGAAGAGGAAATGAATGAAAAATGAATGCATACATTTTGATGAAGCAATTGTAGGAAAAATGGCTAAATTAACGGCAACAAATCTTAAAGGACTCTTGATAAAGTTTACACGTAAAAAAAAAAAGTAAATGCTCGCTGAGCCAAAGTTGAGTATACTGAAGACATTTGGCTTTCAGATTAAAAGTTGAATGTGAAACAAAAGCCAGACTGTTGCATTCTTCATTTGAAATGTTTTGGCCCATTGTGGTGTTGCATGATGAAGCTTCTCCCAATAAATGTGGATGCATTTTTCTGCTTTTTTCTCATATTCATCTTTTGATCTGAAACCCAAATGTCTTCAGTATACAACAAAAACAAAGGAATTGACCTCGCCGTTCCAGTACTTTTGGAGGGGACTGTACCAGAAACCGCTACTGCCCGCAGGCCATACTTTGCCCACCCCTGAATTCTACACTGTATAGCAATCCTTGTCCCTATTAATTAAGTTAATTCCAGAGGTGTTTGCAGCGGTGGGAAGATACTTCCGCTAACACATTCATCACAGGCTTCTGGAACAGTGCTCTTATGTTTACCGCTGCGCACTTTCTTCTCACTCTCCACAGTTGACAAGACTTTATTAACGTATTTCTGATTTCCTGCTTTGCGGCCATCAAGAAAGCCGCTGAAATGCGTTCTTATACAAATATCCTGAGTTGGAATAAGAATGGGGATTGATGTTTTTGCCATTGTCATTTAAAGCCATAGATACCGTACTTTTATTTGGTTAATGACACAGTGGGGACGTTTTTACCTATTTAAGAAAAAACGCATTTTAATATTGTCTTATAGGGGCGGGGGAAAGACCTTATCTTATTGAAAGGAAGCTCTGTTTTATTTTATATTCATTTTATTCCTCTCATAACTGAAGTGAATTACTTTTGAAAATCTATTTTGCTTGTCAGCCGCATGTCTACGAAACCTTCATTTCTGTTTGTCTCGGTGGTAATATATGGCTTTCGTTAACAAAACCTGAATGGAAGTGTACAAGTGTGCTTTAAAGATTCATGTCCACGTGTAGGTAATAAAAGTGATATTTTGTGTTTGTTTTAGTTTCTGCCTTCTTACGGGTAGAATTGCATCTGCAAATGTTACTTGCATGCTGAGACTGATCTTTTATGTGGACTCTCAGTGCTGCGCTAAACGATACGACTACTCTCTCGTGTGTTTGTACAGATCCCAGGCCAATGGATTTCGGAAAAGATACCGACTTCAGCAAACCCTCTGTGAATGAAGGTGAGCTTTCTCCACCTGAGGCCATACAAGCTGTTTTAAGTCAAAGTGAGAGAGCGGAGCGAGAGGACGCACGCCCGTGGCTCTGCCTCGAGTCCTCAACAAGAAAGAAAGCAAGCCTGTGTGACAGTGACAGACAGACAGATTTGACAGAAAATGAAAGTGAGAGTGTGACGGAGCACAGCAAGTGTGCGTCTCATGACAGCCACGCATCCTACTCTCACTCACATCCACTGTGCGTATCTGTCAACTATATGGATGGATCATCCGTGTCAGAACAATTTTCCTACATGTGCAAGTCATTTCTTTGTGCTAAATGTGGCACCAAATGACAATATCTGCGCGCAAAGCCACACACATAAATGTTTCCGTGGTGCCTAAAACCCGATACTGTGAGCATGTGTTCCACGCAGATGGAGAATCCAAACAATTAGGCTTAAGGGCCATGTACGAGTACTCGCTTTGTCCTCACTAGTAAGACAAATCAGTGCACTAGTAGATGAACTATCTACACTGAGCGAGCCAGCCGAAACGCTTCTTATTTGGTGCCTTAATGCTTACAACAATAAAGTTATGAATCACAGGCAGAACATTTGACTGTTTTACAGTACTTTGTTCAAAATCTGCAAAAATTATTATTTTATTATTATTATATATATATATATATATATTTTGCCAATTTTTTCATTTTATATTTTTTGTTTGAATATTTCTATCGCCGGCACGGTGGACGACTGGTTGTTGTTAGAGCGTCTGCCTCACAGTTCTGAGGTCCGGGGTTCAATCCCCGGCCCCGCCTGTGTGGAGTTTGCATGTTCTCCCCGTGCCTGCGTGGGTTTTTTGTCCGGGCACTCCGGTTTCCTCCCGCATTCCCAAAAACATGCGTGCGAGGTTGATTGAAGACTCTAAATTGCCCGTAGGTGTGACTGTGAGTGCGAATGGTTGTTTGTTTCTATGTGCCCTGCGATTGGCTGGCGACCGGTTCGGGGTGTGCCCCGCCTCCCCCCGAAGACAGCTGGGATTGGTCCCAGCAGCCCGTGACCTTAGTGAGGAGAAGCGGTAAAGAAAATGGATGGATGGATGGATATTTCTATCTTTGCCTTATGTTATATAATGTGTTAATGTGTAAAACCCCCCAAAAATCGGCTGATTCGAAAAGAACTAATATCATCTGATTAATCTACCCTACTAAACGTGATCATGTTTGTCCATTTTAATACATTTCATTACGTCCATTGCGTGTCGAGGTACATGGCTGTCCAATGTTAATTGCACTTTGGGACGCAGCATTGTTTTTCACCCGTGTATTCTTCTCCCGCAGAATATTTATTTCCCGGGTGGCCGTCCTCCTTCTCCACGCCGGCCTCGGCCGACGCGGACCCCTCCTCGGTCACCCTGGTGTCCGAACGGGACAAGGACAACGCCTGGCTGTACACCCTGGACCCCATCCTGCTCACCATCATCGTAATGAGCTCTCTGGGCGTCCTGCTGGGCGCCGTCTGCGCCGGGCTGCTGCTCTACTGCACGTGCTCGTACGGTGGCCTCTCGTCGCGCTCCTCCACCACGCTAGAGAATTACAACTTCGAGCTGTACGACGGCATCAAGCACAAAGTGAAGATCAACCAGCAGAGGTGCTGCTCGGAAGCCTAAAGAAAGGACCGCCAACCTTCGCAACTTGTTTTTATTTTATATGAAGAAATGTGACGAAGAAGCACTGTGTGTTTTATCTTTGCTTGGATGTTGTGTGCCAGGAAGAACTGCGATTCACCTTCAACGCTGTGAGGCCAAACCTGAGGGTGTACGGTCCCAAATCTCCTCCGCCTGTAGGAGAGCGCCTGCTTGCTTCTGATGAATGAATGATGGAATGAATATGAGAGACAGATGTATCTTTGAATATTGACCCACTGGAAAGACGCGAAGGAGAAGGGGAACACGAGCACCTGCGACAATCTGAACACGGAGGCCTCAGATGGCAGGTTCCAAAGGTGACGTGACCATTCGTCTGAGTGGGTTTACCATGATTTAGTACCAAACGAAAAGGCAAAACGAAGTCAAATAATGTCCTCATCCGGAAGATGGAGAAAAGAGATGGCATGCTGAAAGCTGAAGTGGGTACTGAAATCAACACATATCAAGCGAATGCCTTTGTCCTAAAGAACTTTAACAGATATCAAATGACTTTATGGGGAATTTGGGGTTTGTTTTGTTTTTTCAATTTTCAGTATGAGTTCTGTTTGTTTGAAAAAGTCCATTAGCTTGCCATAGGCTTGTTTTTTGCACCCTTGGTGTGCGCATTGTGAAACCAGTGGCATAGAAGAGTAACGGTAAATGTTTTTGTTCAGTTTTAGACTTGGAGGGAAAGGTTGCATTTGTAGAGCATTTTTTGACTTGATTTAGCATTGTGTTGGAATTTCTTTGGTCTTAACTTGGCACATTTTCCATGACTCTAAATGAAGACAGATACAAGCAGATGGAAAGTCTCAAATCTAACACGATGTTATGGAGCTGTGCTTTAGATTCTATAGTTTGTCTATATACTATATATACAGTATATGTATATTTTGGTTTTTCGGACTGTATGATGACACTGTGTGAACTAAATGTCAATGATGTTTTTTTATTGCAACCTATGGATTGCCAAAGAGCTGCGTGTCCGTGCACGAGGGAGCAAAGGAGCGTCAAAGAGAGGGAAGAGCAGGACGAGAGCGGAACCTTTCTTGGACACACAATCGAGCCTTAAGCTAATTGCAGAAAACGAAAAGTGCTGGGCGGACGGAGAGATGATGTCATGTTTACACACAGGACGAGAAACCTTTGTCACTAATTAGCCTGCACCACGTATCCAACAAGTGAGCTGGAGCCAATCCCAGCTGACTTGGGGCGAGAGGCGAGGTACACCCTAGACCGGTTGCCAGCCAATCACACGGCACACATGTAGACAAACAGCCAATCACGACGGGCAATTTATAGTCTTCAAGGAACCCAACATGAATGCTTTGAGAATGAGGGAGGAAGCTGGAGGACCCAGAAAACCCACACAAGAACGTGCAACTCCACACATGGAGGCCAGAGTTGAACCCCCAACCTCACAGCTGGGAGGCGGTTGCTGTCCAGTCAATTCACGTGGACACAAATTAATTTTGCATGACAAGGAAATGTTGTATTCAAAATATTTTGGATGAAAATTGAATCTCATGAAGGTCTTTTTAAAGTGGCACTAAGCAGGCCAAAAAATGTCGTACATTTGACACACCATAGAAAAGAGGGATGTTAACAAGCCTGCCAAATTTCAATGAATTCACAAAAAAAAAAAATAATAAATTGCCAAGTATATAAAATCAGGTTTCAAAACTTGAATAATAAGGGCCACCTCTCAGCTCTCAGATGCTGTGGGCGTGCGCCAGAAGGAAGCAAACATACTGAGGGGGTGATAGCTTATACGATGTAAAATCACGAAAGGAGGCTCAACTTCAAAATTGAAGGGTGATTGTGGACTATAATCGTAAAAAAGGAGCACACAAGTCAACTTACCCTCGTCCCTCGTTGTCGGTGACATAAGGTCACAGCCGAACACGGCACCTGACGACAGCGGGACGGTAGGAGGAAGCCCAGGTAGTTAGACAGTTGGCACTGCCCCGTTCACTAGTTCATCAAGTTACCCACGAAGCCATGTTGTCTCTGGGCAGAGTTTACAAAAGTACCCGTCGTAAAATGCGCGCTGCTGAGTCAGCCGGTGGCGGTGATGTTCATCACGCCATCTTCGTGTGTCTTTACAAAGTCAAGCCATCGCTTTTTGATTTCCTCGCTTTTTTGGGAGCTTAACAAAACATCACCGAGTGTTTCTGTAAATTGAGGCATCCAGTGAAGATGCATTTTCGGGGTGCAGCCAATGTTAGCTTGCTAACTGCAAGCTCGAGTGGTAAATGGGCCTTGTTATGGAAGCTAAGCACAGCTAACTCACAACTGAGCGCAGCCAAACGACATGATATCACTTTGTACTGGAAAATATATCACGGGGCTCTGTTTTAGCCACACCCACAAAATCAGCAAAATTCAAACAGTGAAAAAGATGCTTAAACTATATCTCAACAATTCAGCACTATATTGTTAGAAGTCTTTGCAGCTGTTTCCAGCACTTCAAAGATATTTAGTGTCTTTAGAAACAAAACACCGATATCTGCTTAGGGCCCCTTTACGGTTGAATAACAAGGGTCGGCAAAGTATGACCCGGGGGTCAGATCCAGTTCGCCAAATTATTTTCTGTGGGCCAGTAAAGCAAATCATGTGCATTTACTTCATGGTTCTTGCTCAAATCTGTACCAAAAATTGCAAAATGGCTTTCACTTTTAATAATGTTGAGATATTGCAAGCATTTTTGGTCACCCAAACTCCTTTTAAAACAAATTGCTTAATACAGTCGCTGAACAAACTTTACTTCAGATTTCAAAGCTATTATTAATGTTATTTTATCCATCAATTTGGTGTCTATATGTAACAATATGATGAGGCGATTATACATTGAAATGGTTTCCATGATCATAACGGCCCTCTGAGTGAAATGTGGCCTGCGTCAAAAATGAGTTTGAAACCCCTGACTTATTCTATCAATGGACAATTTGGTTGGTTTTGAAAAATTGCTGAATTAACATGTTTTTATCAGTATTTTTCTTTTCATTTTATTCATTTATCTAAATACGTTGTTTATTGCTTCATTGTAAATGATAATTAAAATAAACAATTTGCATATCGCCGCGTCGGTCCGAAACCGCCTGTGTCCAAATTTGGTCACGTTGATATTTTTCACAAATCAATATTTCTTGGAAAATTGTCAAACCCCACGTGGGTGTGTTATTATTATTATTATTATTATTATTTTATTTTTTTACAAATGATTGAATCTAAAGTGTTGAAAACAATCATGCTGTTTTCCTGAAAAATGATGGTTTTGGAGATGCAAGGTTTCCGCCTGACGCCAGTAATATCCATTTATTAAATACATTTTATTACCCCAAAAAATATTTGAATTATAACAAAAATGATTCTAAATACTAAAATGAAGCATGAATTCTTTTGATTTTATTTTTTGAAATACATACACATTTTAACTTGAATGAGCTGGCCCATTTGTCTGTTTTAAAAAGCAAATGTGGCCCTCGAGAGCAAATGTTGGCCCACCCCTCTTCTTGAAGATTCCCCAGTCCAAATCCAAGCATGTGAACTTGTCAAGTGTATGCACTGACTTGGCATTTCCCATTCCACTCCTGAGTGTTTCTATACGTCGGCCGCATTATACTATTACAGCATATTGTTCCTCGGTTCAAAGTGATAACCTTTTTCACGACGGCGCCGTATGAGCGCAGCAGGAAGTCATTGCGCTGGTTAATGTTCAATTTCCTCGCACGCGAAAAATGCGGTGCGCGTATGACAAACGAGGAGGATTCCGCGCATGTAAACACATCTGACCATATGCTGGTGGCATGTGAGGACGAGGATGTCTGCCGGACCACAGAAAACCAGGATCGAGGCTGGAATTATTTGGGGTTTTCCTTTGGGAATTTGCTTATTAATTATTTTGGAAGCTCAAAGCGTCTCTTTTTTTGTTTTGCCTCTCCGAGCTACACGCATTGGCCACGATGGAACAAGTGTGCTTATTGGACTGGTTTCCAAGTGCCTTGGAGCATGCATTATCTCTCTCCTTCTCTCACGATGGACTTGACATCGCTCATGACGGACTATGCTGATGTGGAGACAAACAGTTTCGTCTCTGGGGTCCCGGATAGTATTCCCTCCTCGGTCTCGATGGACACACACACACACACACACACACACACATGGCACTGGCCAGATAAGTCAAACTGTTGTTTGTAGAATTTGTACAGAGAAATGTCTTTTTTTAATGTTATTATTATTATTTAATAAAGGCTAAACAACCGAAGATGCGATCGAGATTGATCTTTGTCCAGAGTGTGCAATTACGTCCGCATGTCAAATAACTAGCGAGCTGCACAGCGGACATGTACGGTGGGCCCGACTTTTGTTTTTGGGGACGAGACTCTTGATTGGTGCTGGAGAGATGCACGCACGCACGCACACACGCACGCACGCACACGCCACGCCTGTGAGGTGCTGTAAAGGCCAAAAACGGACCTCACTCACACTCCCAAAAAATTCTCAGCGTACAATTTTTGACTCTCACTTAGATTTAAAAAATCTGTGTGAGATGTTTTATTTTGTGTGTGAGAGAGTTTTTTCTGTGTGAGTTTTTTGATGAGTGGGAGTTTTTGGTGACTGGGCGTTTTGTGTGTGGAGTGGGTTTTTTGGCATGAGAGGTTTGTAGGGGTGTGCGTTGAGAGGTTTGGGGGGTTTTGTGTGTGTGGTGTTTTTCCCATGAGCGTAAGATGTTTTGGGGTGTGAGAGGGGTTTTTGTGTGTGAGCGTGAGATGGTTTTTGGTCTGTTTGAAAGGTTTTTGGGTGTGAGTTAGACATTTTGGGTTGTGTTTGAGAGGTGTGTGTGTGCGTGTGTGAGGTTTTGTGCCCCATATGAGAGGTCTTTTGATGAGTGTTAGGTTTTTTTGGGTAACTGGGAGTTTCCTTCCTTTTGAGTTTTTTTGCGTGCGTGTGTGATGTTTTCACGAGTGTGGCGTGAGTACGAGTATTTTCGTGCACATGAGCACATTCTTCCCATGAACTCATTCTTTTGCGGTGGAGGGCATTTGTGTTTGGTGATGCGTTTGCTTCATGCGCCACATACTTGGATCCGCACGTTCGTTTGCAATTATAATTGGGCATGTTAGCGATGAAGTGCTGCCTCCACGGAATCCGCGGCGTCTTTGCGGGGCTCGCATGTTCTCCACGGTCGCTTTTGTGGAGTTTCAAGGCTCAAAGTGCAGCCGTCACTGGCTCCGCCTCGAGTCGTCGTGGTAACCAAAGCCACTCTCGCCTGTGGGCCAGCAGCGTGTATATGAGAATCAGGCTCATTTCACCAAGAAAAAAAAGTGTCTAAAGTATCTTACAGTATAATTCTTGGCCACTACATTGTTTTGATGATTTCTTATAATGTTTTTTATTAAGTGTTATGAAAACACATTACACAGTTTTAAATGGGGTGTAAAAAAAATGTACATTGTCCAATGAGAATCATCCACCGCTGTCTGCTTGTTGTGTGGAGTCTCAGTGGTGCTCTGCTGTTGTTTGCGGCCATAAAATGCCAACGGATCAAACGTTGTTATGATTTAATGGAGCTGTGCGAAGCTTAGCTCCTCATTAACACGTGCCCACCAAATACACACACACACACACACACACACCGTGCTGCTGATTAGCTTTTAGAAGTGTTAGCGTATTAATGGGACGACGATGATATCCCGTTTGATGGCTGATTATTGCACATGTTATCTTGTCAAGAAACGAAAACGCTTCACGAATGAACAAGGACAAGGTCAGGAGCGAAAGTAAGCAAGCTAAGCTAAACACTAGCATCAACATACTGGTTATAACATCTTACAACGTCTTTCCATTTTCTATACCCGTCGCGCTTGTCCTAATGGCAAATGTGCACAATTTCAACAACAGCACTTCATGTGACAAAGCAGATAAGTGAACATTCCATTAAAAAGCCCAAAATTATACAGATGAAACTGTTAAAAGTCACGTATTGTAACGGATTACAATTACATGTTTTGTAATTACATGACGTCATCTCGTTACATGTAACGAGTTACTCCCCAACAGTGTGCTTCAAGCAAGTCACATGAGCGAAGACTTCAATTTACGTACGAATGAACAGAAATGAAGCCAACATTAGAGATGATGTCGCGTTGCCATGGCAACAGCAGGGACGCCGCTCTGCTTATCACCAGCCCGTAAGTAATATCCAATTGTTTCCGAAGCTCTTATTTGAAGGCACAATCGTTACACATTGTTGCAGCGATAGAAAAGGGATTGTTTATTTTTTGATATCCACAGAATGCAAGTCCCCAATCAACTGTCCCATTTTTAGCCCGCTTTATAATGAACTGGATGCAACCATACTCGGTGTGTGCGTGTGTTTTTGTGTCAGTTTGGTTCACGCCCGCTAATTAGCTTCCAAGGCCATTAACACTGATCTCTCACTGCATCAGCATTTTACACTCCTCTTTCTTCTTCTTCTTCTTCTTCTTCATTTCATCGCTCCTTAATTATTCATCACTTCTTCATTTCTCCGTTTGCTCCTTCCTTTGGTGACTGGCCTCATTCTCACGCTTGCCCTGACAGGAAAGCGCACCAATCTACACTCAGGTGTTCAAGCCACACACATGCACGCGCGCACACTGTACAAACACGCCTCCAACCAGAAGGAAGCATGTCAATGGATGTCTCTTGAGCTTGGTGTTTGCTGAAAGTGTAACCTACTAACATCAATTTTAACTCGACTAGTAAGCACATTGAGTGCACACACACACACACACACACACACACCACTTTCTTTAGAAACTTTTTTTGTCTGAGGACCCCCCCCCTAAAGAGAAGACGACCAATCCAAAATACTATAACGGCCACGTGCGCCGTACAAATGATTTGTTGTTGAAACATTTTAATGTGCATATTCATATTTTCTCAGTTGGCTTGACATATTTAAATCGTTATCCATTATCGGGAGCTGGAAATGCTGCGGGCTGAGTGAATCACGAGTGCAGTGCCCAGACTCAAACCCAGAACTTCAGAACTGTGCGGCAGACATCCTAACCAATGTTTCACCATGCTCCCACCACAAAACCGTTTTCATGAAATGATGTTAGACGCCTGCATCTTGGCAATGCATCATCATCATCATCATCATCATCATCCACTGTCATATTTTGCATTGCTTTGCATGCGAACGCAACACCAACCAGAATGCAAAATGCTTTCCGTGCTCCATAAATACGATCATTCGTTTGCTTTCCTGTGTGTGTCTGACAATATATATATATATATATATATATATATTTCCCCCCCGTACTGCGCATGTACAAGCAGCTCAGGTTACCTCGGTGACTGGCAGACCGTATTATTCATTACCTGATGGGCAGTGACAGACGACTCCCTTTATGAGAGCATGTGACTTGACACGTCCATTTCAACGAGTAATGAAGGCGATGTGCGACTTTGTGTTGGACATTCTCACGCATGCGCTTCTTTGCTCATTTGTAAGAGGCAATTTGATGTGCTCGTTTTTTTTTTTGTTTGTTTGTTTTTTTACCTGAACACAAATTAAAGCGCGGACGTTTTGCGGCAATAGCATCGTTTTCAGTGATTAGCCTTCCAGTAGACGAACAAGCATGTTAGGTTCCTAAAGACTCTAAATTGTCCATATATATGTGAATGGTCGCTTACTGTGTGTGCCAAAGGTTTCCGCTCCTTCGTGACCCGAAAGAGGATGCAAATAGATAGATGGACGGTGATATTGTTTCATATTATTCCTAAAATATGTAAACAACCGCCTACCGTCTAATAGACGCCCGTAATAGTCTGTCTTGTCGTATAAATGATTTGTCTTTCCGTCTCGCTCTCCGTCATTGTCTCCCTATAGGCAAAGCAAGGCCCTCCGTCGCTCTTTTATGAGCCAACTCCATCTCGCTGGCAGCCGCACGGCGGCTCAATATTGTGTCATTTGTCACCGCGCACGCAGCTGCGGGCGGCATCCAGCTCACCGGACACCAAACTAAATTTACTCGGGTGTGCAGCGGGAAGATGGAGATGCAGACGCATGGGTGAATGATGACAGAAAGGCAAAAAAAGTGAGGCCATGGCTGGAAACGGGAGAGGGGGGAAAGGAGGAAAGGAGGAAAGTTACGTGGAGGGGAATGACAGCATGGAAACAAAGCCAAGTGAAGTGTGAGTGGCGGAAAACAAGCAGAGTGAAAGATTGAAGAAGTGAATGTGAAGGCTAATGAGTCTTTCTGATTGAAAGCGAGCGTGCGTGCGTGCGTGCGTGCGCGCGCGCGTGTGCCAGACTCGTGTCCATTAGGTGTTCAGCAATGCGACGTAATGACGGAGCTTGCACGGCCGCCTTCGATAATCACGTGCCAGTGTGACTGATGCTGATCACATGTGCTGTTGAAACATTTACAATCTTTCGGGGCACACAACATGGACACGTTGAGAGGAATGCAGACGTGTTAAATATGCCGCCAGTCAATGTACTGCATCATCCTGAGAGCTGCTCTATATTACACATTTCGCTGAACTCGTCGAATCCAAATGTGAGTAGCAGCTCTCAGGATGATGCAGTGCGGTCATACACTTCATCCTTCAACGAGAAAAATAGCAATGTATCGTATTGTACTTCATAAAACGCACACATAATTAAACGCGCTGTAAAAAAAAAAATAAATGAAAGAGTTCGCGCATCATGATTTCATGCATGTATTCGATGGGCGTCCGGTGTGTGTGCTTTGGCCACCAGGGGCAGTATAATACATAGACATACTACAAATAGATTTGATGATGAATCACAGAAGACAATCGCAACTAAGCTGCAGGAATACTAGTCGCTTTTCGCAGAGGATAAAGAACATATGCCTGTGTTCAAATATAAGTTAAAGGTTTACGACTACCGTTTTATCAATGCTAATTTCATTAGCCTGTCAATGGCATACCCTGTCATGTGTTAGCATTAAGCTAACGTAATCCTCTTGGTTTTATGTTTATCTTGACAGTGAAGTTCAACTGGGAGTGTCAATAAACAGCTCGAAGGAAGGACTTGGCATCTTTCGGAAGAATTGTCGACTAGCCAACAAACTGCTGCTTGTGTAAAGTACACTGCCGCCATCTAAGCACGCACATCTCCAAGTGTTTGCTTCCAAGTCAAAAAGCAAAAAAAACATTTGAAGTCAGGTCACTCATATGTCGAGGTAGCACTGTTTTTGAGGTTAGGGTTAGGGTGAGGGTCAATTCAACTGTGCAAATGGTCATATGCTAGGCCTGGTTGGTGTACAGAGACAGTCAATCATTAAACATTTATTACAAATATGTTTTTTATCAAAAGGTACAGTACACACAATTATATTTTACGGTCCCATTTTGTCCAAAATCGAATACATTGTTCTCATTTTACTAATAAAATGCTGACGCCTGGATATATTTCTAAATGAGGGAGCATTGAGATTTCATTTTTCCAACAGAATAATATCATTAATGAGACTCAGTTCTACGTAGGATGTGGATTAAACCGTTGATTTTTGTTACCGGTCAAATGGCTCTGTTTGAGAAGCAAAAAAATATTTTTAAAATTTAAACAAAAGAAAAATAATGGGGAGAAACCTTGTAATGTAAAACTGGGATTTATTTAAAAAAAAATATATATATATATATATATATTTTTTTTTTTTAAACATTACTAAAGAGGAATTTGGTCACCTACCCTGCATGTTTTTCGGATGTGGGAGGAAACCGGAGTACCCGGGGAAAACCCACGCAGGCACGGGGAGAGCATGCAAAATCAACACAGGCGAGGCAGGATTCGAATCCTTACCGGTAATCAAGAAATATTAACGTGCTTCAATTCTTTTGCATTCCAGGATAACAACAATAACTATATTTTATATATTTGGATAGCAAAATATAGTCATTTGTAACAAAACAAAAGTATTATTTGCATGATATATTGGTGTGTTTTGCAGTGTGCGTCACTATGAAAGAAATATTGGATGCTTGGCATTATGTTTAATTTTATTTTTAATTTCTCAGGAGAATATGTAGATAAATCAATGTGCTAGGAATTACGCTGCGTCCCCCGATGGAAGCAGCGTATCCCCATGCAATTCCTTGTATTTTATCCAAAGTTATTAAAGCAGATTGCTGTGTAGTGGAAATTATTGATCTTGGAGTAAGATGTGGACCTCCTGTGAATAACATCACATGATTTGGATTGTGTGCGTGCGTGTGAGAACACAAACTGCAACAGTCTGGACGCTGTCTCGTTCTCAGCCTTGATGTAAGCGAGCGGTTCCGCTATGTCAAGTTCCAAAACGGGCTGTTACGCCTCCCTTTCGCCTCACTTCCATATATGGGCGTCCTGTCCCCCTCTAAGGGATGACCATGTTTATGTCCACACTGGTGCTCCATAGACCTGAGAAAAGAGATTGTTCGTGCCATTAACGCCAAATGTTTTGAGGGAACTTTAACACTAGCACCTTTTGGTATGTTGAATTGAAAGTCAAGTTTGTGTCCCTCCTGTGAGAACACTAATTGAACTTGGGTGGGGAGCAACTAAAGCGCTTGGAACCACTGAGTCTTTCAGACCACTTGCAGAGGTGGTCTGGCTCCATTGCAACTCGTCAGCGTTCACTTGCTTAAGGGCGCAGGCAGCCAGTAGAGAGAGGCCAGAATCGGAGTGATGTGCTCCCTCTTACGTCTTCCAGTTAAGAGGTGAGCGGCAGCAGCGTGAGCCAGCTAAAGACATACTGTACGTGACCCGCCGGTGCGAAATTGATCAGAAGTCGCACGGCTGTTTTGAGCTAGGGCCCAAAAAAAGAATTCAAGATGTGAAGAAGATTGGGTTCATGCTGGAAGGTCACATATGAGGTAGGACCGGCTGACTCCAAAATAAAGCGCATTACAGTAATCTAGCTGAAAATATTAAACCTGTTCAATCTTTACGATCACAAACACTTGTGAGTTCAGTTTGGGACCGGCATCTGGTTTGGGGGAGGAGAATCGCGATTGTCGCTTGAGATATGGTTTTGTGTGGTGTGCCGTGTTGGTCATCTCGGACTATAGTCTAGTATTAAGACCATACATATGGGGGGGGTCACTCATATTTTTTTTAAAAAAGCAGTTACGCTGTTAACATTGCGGATGTTGTTACCCCGCCTGAGTTAGTCACATGATGAAGCGTGAGTAGCATTTCACAGTGAGACTTATTTCCAATAATCTGTCTATACGGCTCGACGGTATGAACTCGAGACATGCTTTTCCCTTCGGGTGATCGCTTGTCAGCGGCACGGAGTTGAGTTGGTGAATAGAAAGCGGCACAAAGAGCAGCGAGGAAGAAGGACAAGAGGCAGAAAGGAGTCCGGCTGTGGAGCAGACACGCCCCATCGCACAACAGCGGAGACGAGACATCCTCCATTCTCTCCATCTGCGCCGTCACCGCAGCTGGCCTCTTCACTTTCTCTCACTCCATTTCCCCTCTTTTGCCCCCCCTGCCTCCCATAATTCCTCTTCTTTCTCCACTGGCTCATCTCATGCTCATTTTGTGCATGTGAATAGTTCTTTCTCTCCCCAATCTGCTTCTTTTCGCTCTTTCGAAAGATTCCATCTCCACTTGCAGCTCTTTTCACTTTCCTTTCTGCTCCCAGTCTATCCATCCATGTTCTATTGTGCTTGTCCTCATTACGGTGGCTCGTTTGCCGGATCCTATCCCAGCTGACTTTGGGAGAGAAAAGTGGGAGACGCCCTTGACTGGTTGCCAGCCAATCACAGGGCAAAGTAACCATTCACATTAACACCGATTGAGAAAAGCTGGAAAACCCGGAGGACAGGCTGACATTTCTTCGGGAATCCCATTGCGTCGCGTGGGTGTGAACTTCACTATCAATCACGTGATCGGGCGGGAGCAAAGGTCATCGGGAGCGGGAGGGAGCCAGAATTGTGATAAAGTCTCTGGGAAATGACGGGAGTGGAAACCATGAGACGGGACTTGACGGGAGTGACAACCGATGCGGTTATATATATATATTTTTAAACACGTGGGCTTGGGAGCGAGTGGGAGTCAACACCCACTCCCGTGTTAGCCTTTAACCTGGAGAACACCTACACGAGCTTCACACAGGAGGGCGGAAGCAAATATTCAAACGCAGAATGATGAAGCAGACGTGCTGACGATTAGGTCACCGTGCTGCCCTCTTCTGCCTGTCTACAAATCTGATCTCTGTGTGTCTGCGTAGGTTCTCAGTCATCCAGACCGTGGTGATCCACAAAGGATCAAGCGACGTAACCGGACTCTTATTTGTTGAAGACATTCCGCCTTTTATCCAAAAGGCTTTTTCCAGAAAATGTTGAACTGAATGAAGAAATCTTTTGGATTAAAGGTGAAACGTCTTTAAAAAAACAAGACGAGCCCATTTGCCTCGATTCAAGCTTGGCGGTTGCTCTTGTGTCTTGGTTGGTCTTTTCGCCTTTCGAGACCGCCATTGCGTTTTCCTTCAATCTCAGAGTCGGTCTCTCTTTGGCCTTGCTCGAGTGAGCCCGGTCTGCTCACACAATGTCAGGACCACAGGGGGACCCTTCCAAAAAGCCCCGGAGGGGTCCTGCGTGGAGGCCATATGGCACGGCATTGAGCGGGCGGCTCCCCACAAGGAGACAGAAGACAGACAGAAGTTTGTGTGCCGGAATGGATGGTGACCCTTGATGGCCGCGGGCAAGTCCGACTCTCATTAGTTTCCCATGGCGAATTGATATTGTTCTCGCAAGCTTTTGGCTCGCAACGCAACACAAGGCTGACTGCATGAATAGGTGGCTCAAATGTGTGTGTGTGCAAACAGCAACAGCAGGATTTAGGGACAGTCTGCTTTTGGCTCCTCATTTGAAACCAAAAACAAGAGACATCTGTCTGCACTCGGGTTGCCATAGCATGCTAATACACAACAACACAATACCTGTTGTTTTAAGCGGGGTAAAGTAATCCCATGCTGTTTTGTTCGCTGTTCGCTAATTCACCGACAGGGTCACAGCTCATCAGGTGCGCCTCTGCTGTATCGCGGGACTTTAAACAATCGTTTTTAAATGGATTTCTAGAGACCAAATTTAGAGTTACGTTCCTTCAGTGTAGCAGGCTACCATGTTGTGCCGCAACATGCCAAGTAGCGCTGAGGTTCATTGGAAGAGATGCAGCGTAACGGAAGAGGCAAAGGAGGTCCACATCTTAACTCCCATAATATCTGGCGTTCCCACAGAGCAGAGAGAATATATGCCTTTAATGTTCCACGCTCTGTTTGTGTTAAAATAGCAGTTGTTCGAAGATTTATAATCCACTTTACACCGTACAGTATTTGGTAAATTAGCCAAATTGGGGCGTCACAATGTGGCTAAATTCACAACTGCTCCCTCATACACACATTTTCAGACATAGGCAGCTTGCCAAACATTGACTTGACTTGTTTTTAAGCTAGCTACGTTTTACTTGTTTTAACAAATCTTGCCAGGTCCTCTATTGGGAGATCATTTTGTTCATTACGTTCATGTTTTTATTCAAAGTCAAATTTTGCAGCATCCACAATAAAAGCAACACCCTCATATCGTGGCGCTCCCCCTGGAAAACCACAACATAACGGCGTGCAACACTTTTATGTTTGCCAAAGGTTGAATTCAATTTTGCTCCTTTAACATTTGTTGATTAAAAAAAAAAAAAGAACTGACTGTTCTGTCAAATTATCTATGATTTATTTTCTGATGCTGTTGGAAGACAAACTGGAATAGAATTTCAATTTGTCAGATAAAGTGCACAGAGTATAAGCGGTTAGCGCATGTGCCGCACAGTTATGATGTTTCGGGTTCGAACCTCACCTCTGACCTTTCTGTGTGGAGTTTGCAAGTTCTTTTTGGCTTCATCCCATATATTACAAAATATGCATGTTAGGTTCAATGAAGACTAAATTCTCTATAGGTGTGAAAATGGGATGGATGGAGGGGGAAAAAAACTCGTAACTTTGGAGTTCACTTCATTATTTGCTCAACTTTATTGAGATATTACATAGCAGCTCAACAATCAAGTTCTACTTTCCTACCTAAAAATGTCAACTTCACTTGAACAAAGTTCTGTCTTCAAGTGAGTGATTTGACTCTGAAAGTCATAATTATGCATTATTTTCCTGCCAGATAAAACTTAGAAGAAGATATAAAGACGATATATTTTCCTAATTAGCTGTCTTCGGAGCAGATGGTCTCTGTGGCAGAGTTAGAGACCCTTCTCTTGACACACTTGGTGGTGTACTACCATCATTGAATGTGTGTGTGGGGGGGAGGCATGGAAATGAGTAACTTAGCACTATTTTATGTTTGAATGTAATGCAATATTCAGTTGACCTACAGTGTCAGTGAAACATTTATATGCATGTGGTAATTTCATGGAAGGTGTGTGCGTCTGTAGGTGTGTGTGCGTGTGTGTCTCTGCCTTTCCAGGGAATTGACTCTCCACACAAGATGCACTTGCCTGTCACAATAACAGTTGTTATGGTAACGACGTTTGCAGCGACAGATGTGTTTGTGGCAATCAGGATGGGACCAAAAAAAAAAAAAAAAAAAAAGCACAGGGGACACAAGGAAATGCAAGAATTGTCAGAGCGCGAGATAAGAGAATAAAAACACAATAAAAAGGCGTCAAAATGCACACAGCCGGTGAACGCATTCATCTAAACAAAAAGGAAGGATTTAATGTCTTAATTGTCCCCCCCAAAAAATGTGCTGAGCTGCATTGTCATTCTAATGCATTTGGAGAAAGAGACTTAATTAAAGATGAATGTCATGATATCAGTTGAGCCCTCCCTGTTGTGATGAATTAAAATTCCGAGCATGACAAAAGGTTCCCGCTGTATTCAGAGTGCTTTGGGACGTTTACAAGCAGATGAGTAAATACCAAGCTCAAAAACGCTGCTTGCACTTTCTTCACGTTACACTTCATGATACAAAAGTCACAGCTGAAAACTGCCTTTATACAATCACAATATCGCAATAATATGATACTGTAAAATACTGATCATTATCTTTGAAAACAGCTTGGATTGAAATACTGGGTAAGCCTCTCACACCCGTTTTGTGGTTCTCACTGGTCACAATAATAAACATTTTGTTCAATTAGAACCTTATGGGCAGCAAGGCTGCCTCACAGTTCTGAGGACCGGGGTTCAATCCCCGGCCCCGCCTGTGTGGAGTTTGCATGTGTTCCCCGTGCCTGCGTGGGTTTTCTCCTTGCACTCCGGTTTCCTCCCACATCCCAAAAACATGCATGGTAGGTTGATTGAAGTCTCTAAATTGTCCGTAGGTGTGAATGTGAGTGTGTTTGGTTGTTTGTTTATGTGTGCCCTGCGATTGGCTGGTAACCGGTTCAGGGTGTACCCCGCCTCCTGCCCGATGATAGCTGGGATAGGCTCCAGCACTGCCACGACCCTAGCGAGGAGAAGCGGCTCAGAAAATGGATGGATGGTACCTTATGTGTTCCAAGCTCTTTGTAATACATCTTATAGAGGTGTGTGTGTTAGGGAGATGTGGGGAATGATTGACAGCAACCATTTGTGCAATGTTTCTAACACACAGGAGGGCCGCTGTCACTCTATGGAGCTCTGTTGCTCGCGCTCGCACGCACACATGCATGCGCACGCACACACATGCTACACAGTGGATGACTTCTCTGTGTGTAGGTCTAAAGCCGAAATTTGTGCAGTAGATGGAAGCAAGTCTTTCCAACGTCTTCTACGGAAAGAACAGTGACCTGACCTCAACCCAATAGAGAATCTTTTTTTTTTTTTTTAAACTCACTGAAAACAAAAAGGAGGTCCGCAAGACCCTCATGGCTGTAATTTCTGAAAAGTTAAGAGTATTTACGTCTGCTTCCGGGCAACAATTAGGAGAAATACTACTGTAGATTTGAGCTGCAATTTGGCCAATTTTTATATATATATATTTTTTTGCTTTGACTTGAGAGCTCAAATTTAAGACACGAGCGCTGCGCCGTGGCAGTGAATTCAACTTACTTCACAACAAAGATACTTGAACACAGTCGAGCAACACATCTAAAGAAAACAGGACAATACTCAAAGACCTATATTCTTTATCCTCTGCAAAAAACGACTAACATTACTGCTGAGGAGTTGTGACGTCTCCCGTCAACATGTATTCAGTATCCGTATGTCTGAATTAGACTGCCCCCAGGTGGGGCAGTGTAATGAGCAAAACGGCTTCATTCTTCACATTATACTTTAATTACGTCATTAGTTTAAAAAAAAAAAAAAACAATATCAGAGTGCTATTTTTCCTCATCAGAATACACAAAACATTTGGGGTCACAGAATGAATGAAACTCGTCTCAATGTACCACTACATGCAATTTCTTCACAATTTAAAAACAATTCCCAGGATCCTTTTCAACTTCTTTTCCAAGCCTGTTTTCAGGGGGCGGTCCTGTCATGAAAAAGAGCCACTGCTCCCTCTTACTGCGGGGTCAACTCTGACTACCGCTTACCATGATGATCGAGGGCGGAGCTAAGCCGCTTACACTTGAGGAAGCGGCGCCCTGAATGTGTGGACAAAAAGCTTATAAAGACAATACAACAACTTCAAACTTGATCAACTTTCGCTTTGTAATTGGCATAGCCATCTTACAATATGTGCTTCTGCTTCGGTTTGTTAGCTTTAAAATACAACTGCCGTATGGGGGGGAAGGGGGGGGGGGGGGGGGGTTCTTGGCGGTTTTATGACAGATGAATTAGGAGCTGCTGGTAAAGACGGACGGACACAATGCCAACGGGAAAATGGCCAATTAACAATTGTGGTCGGCGTGCGTGAGTTCTCCTCTGAACAATAAGGCTTTTTATTGAACCTGGCACATCGCCATCTCACCTGGCACACACAAACGTATACACAGACGTGAGAATGCCTACGTACACACTCAGTGCTACAATGAAGCCCTTTAGGGATCAATTACCTCTCACTAACATTTGTATCATCTCAAAGCTTTGATTATGAATGTATCCTCTAACATGGATGCACGCGAGCACACACACACACACACACAGACGTCAGGGATATAAAGCCATTTTTTCCAGTTGAGATGTCTAAAGCTTCTTTTCAAAGCGACCTGTCAGAGAATGTTATCGTCGACAACAGCTCGCCAGACAGCACAAAAGCTTTTAATGTAATGACGATCAGAGTTTACCGCTCGACTTCTGAATCAACCTGATACGGGCTGCCATAGGGCAATTGTGGGAGGTTTATTTGCGGGCTCCGACAGTGGATGTGAAAAGTATGTTTAATATTATTGTTAGCCACATTATACATTTTGAATGTTGACACTGTGCTTAAATATTGGAAAATAACTGTACCAATGTATGCACAAAATAGTTAAAAAAAATAAAATAAAATTTAAAAAAAATCTAAATGAAAACATTTGTTTAAAAGATGAAATGCAATTGTTTTTAAAAGTTAAATACAACTGAACTGTACTGGATTTAAAAACAAGTTTTAAGTAACTGATGATGATTCTTTCGCATACAACAACTAGATGGTGCCTGTAGTACACTGAGAACCAGTGAACTAAGAAATTAACACACCAGCCAACGTGGATCAATACACATAAAACAGTTTTTCAACAGCACTCAAAATATATACTTTAGAATCAATCTTTTCCCCCCTCATTTAAATAATTGTGATTTGCACTGTACATTCTGTAATTTTATGCAATACTGTATAGCCATATTATTTTACACATTAGCATAGTCATAGAATGTTCCCACCAGTAGAAATAGAAACTCATATTTACAGATCATCACATCTCACACTATAGAACGGTGGTCCCCAACCTTTTTTACACCGTGGACCGGTTAAAGTAGGCTCCCCTCCACGGACCGGCTGTCAAGGTGTGGCATATTTATATACATATTTATATATATATATTTATATATCAACAATAAATTCACATGACCAGTTTAAAAACAAATGTTAAATGCACAAAAAATCCAACTCGCCATAACGCATAACGGATAAAAGAAGCTTGCTTTTTCTTTGAGGTCGTAGGCTCTTCTTTTGGCTACTATGGTGGTCATTTTCCTTTTGGTCATTTCTTTTTTTTTTTTTTTTTTTTTTACACATTTTTGCTAGTTTGCGAACTTACTGTATTTTTAATAACGTATCACGTGACCGACATAAGCAGTCTAGTGTTGCTTCGTTTGGCTCATAAGAACGAATCTTTTGAGAGAACGTAATAAACTGAACCAATTTATGAAATGATTTGTTCTTTGAGCTTGGCGGCCGCCGTGAGCAAGCCAGCTGGGACCGAAAACGGAACTGCCTGCAGCGTTCTGCGCAGTCTTGCCGTGTCAATTGCGACGCACAGCTGTTGCGGCGGGGACTATCCAGTCATTTTTCAAAATAAAACACATTTGACATGCGAAAACGCAATACAACAGAAATTATATAAAGTGGTCATTCTTTCTATGCGGCCCGGTAACAAATGCCTCACGGACCGGTACCGGTCAGCGGACCGGGGGTTGGGGACCACTGCTATAGATGACAAAATTGAATGCAATCTTAAGACTACTGCCAAATACCAGTGATTCAGTTCATACATTTACTTTGCGTCATATCTGAAAAAAACGCTCAAGCTCTGACACTCATTGCTGTTGATTTGAATCTGCTTCGAGCAACAATGAACAGTGCCGCAGTGAAGCGAATTAAATATCCTGACTATGATCGCGAAATAAAAAAAATCCACAGAAGCTTTGAGCATGCTTAAACAATCGCGACCTGGCACAAGGTCCATGTACGGCAATCCATTATTCATTTAAGATGGTGTGTGTGTGTGTTTGTTTCAGCCATCTGCTGAGGGGTGCACTCCTGTCTGACTTATTGAGCCACTGTGGCGCCGCTTTTAATAACGGCCCCCAACTTGCATGGAGCAATCAGTCAAGTTGCAATCACTTCCCTCCGAATGTAAGGCGACGTGACAGCAGTTCACAAATCACACAGCCTCTCTTTTCACTTTCTTCACCCAGCCAAGTGAAGCACTATCTAAAGCAAGTGTACTCCAATCTCTCTAATCCAACTTTTTTGCGTGACGGCACTCGGCTCAAAACGCTATCTGCAAAAAATGTTCCGGAGACACTAATCTCCAAGGCTGGATATGTTAGACAGCCGTTCGAGTTTAAGATTTTGCGAGATGTGACACTTTGATATGCTCCGGCTAACGTCACTAATTCTGTTCACCATGCAGTGACAGTACAGCTTGCAGGTGCAAAGGTCATGATACTGTTTGAAGACCAGACGATATGGATCATAGTAGAAGGACACTGGTCTGAAATTTGCACATCATCAAATATGTATCATGGTTTCAAATAAAGTGGACAATGGATGGATTGGATTGAAAGCAGATAGACGCCAGAGGAAGAAAAAAAACAGGACTTTGCTGACATCTAGTGTTGCTTTGGATTGATACAGTACCTGTAATGAATTGTTTTTCTTTAATGTATTTATTGAACTTTAAATCTGCTAAAAATGACCTATGTTAACCAATAGAATAATATTTGTACCACGTGATGCTCAGGGGGAGGGGCTACGATTTCAGGGTGAAGTGTGGCAAAATGGAGGAGTTGCGAGTAACACTGCAGTTCAGTTGCCCATGTTGTTGTTGAACTCCATTCAATGCTTTTGCGCCAATTTTTTAACTCTTATTTTTTACTTTTTGCTGTACAGTGGTGCCTTGCGATATGAGTGTCCTGAGCTACAAGTTTTTTCAAGATACGAGCCTTCAGTCAGCCGATTTTTTTGCTCTGACTTGTGAGCAAAACTTGAGATATGAGCGCTGTATGGTGGCAGTGAACGCAACCCAACTCACTTAAGCAGCAGATTCTACAAAAAACAAGCTTCAAGCTGTTTAATGCCACTCCAAGTTGAAATTTACCATCAAGCTATACATAAAGCAACGAAAATTACACGCTGTGTATAACCACATAGCTTTGCGGCTCAAAATTAAATGAATGTAAACGTTAAAAAAATAATAAGAAATTCCCCAAATTGTAAAAAAACAAAACAAGTGATGACTGCGCTATATAAAAGCTTTACTGAATCGTGATCAAGTTGATAAAAATAGCATCACAGCAGCCATCGTTATCCACTTGGTTTTCTACATCTTTTTAATGACTTCAATGCTGTTATTGTCCTCTGTGAGCACGCAAACAATATAAAATGTATATCGTACTGTATCGACGGTCGTCACAATTTTGAGCTACTCACACACTTGAACATGTAATAGGTGAAGACTGAACGGTCAGATAAATAACTGCACTGATTGGGACAACAGTCAGCTTCCCTTACAAACGACACCATCACGATAAAGGAAGGGGTAGTTAAAAAATATATATATATCACTATTAAGAATAAATGCGATATACAGTAAGACTCAAATCATTAATATAGTCCAAAAATATAGAATTCGATCTTCATTTCACAAGTACAAAATTACATTTAAGGTATTTGGGAAGTAAAACAATCAGCAATTGAGGGGTTGCGCACACATTCTCAACACAGATAGATGGAGTTTCCGCAAGAGGGCAAGAAAGTAGCTAGACAAGTTCAACAAGCCAGTCATAGTCGAGAATTTAGTGGGATTTTACACAAAATATGCATGGGAATTAGTGGAAAAGCAACATATTTGGAGCTGTCTTTTGAATAATGATAAATTATAGTCAAAGTCCAAATAGTCTTTTTAGTGAAGAGTGGAACAGTATCACGTTGTGACCCTAAAATAGCTCGTTATGTACTTTTATCGACTAAATTCTCATGTATAGCTAGCACAGGTTCAATTTACTGTGTGAAACTCCAGCATGCCTCCTGTGAGCACCGTTCACATTTTACAGCTCAACACAACTGATGAATTACATTCCTCATTTAAAAATAATAACAATAACATTTTATAAAATTCAACCACAACAACAACAAAAAAACAAGCCAATGTTCCAAAACGTAGCTCCAAGTGGAAATCATGGACAGGATCACATTCAGTCAAAACATAAAAATCACATTATCGGGTTGGTTGGGTTCATCATACAGGGTCAGAAGAGAGAACAATGTTGGTACCACGATGCACAAACAGAGTGTGATATATTTATTTTTAAAAAAATAATAATAAAACTAAATAAAATTAAAAAAAAAAAAAAAAAAAAAAAAACATGCACAGGGAAAAAATATATAAAAAACAATCTGTAACAGTGATCTTCATCCATGACAGTGGCAATTGGTCCAGTGCTGCAAAAGTAATCCAGTGACTCTTAGGAGACTAAGAAAGAAAAATGTTCTATCCAGTGGCTAAAAAGAGCTTAAAAAAAAAAAAATAAACAAAATAAAAAGGCTGCTCAAGGAATGTACAGAATCATATTTTAACATATCAAAAGAGTAGAGTTGTTAATCTCTCTTCAAATCAACACGTTCATCATCTTTCATCCATTTACAGTGCAGCGCGTCAGTGAGGTTTGCGTCCAGTGGAATGCATTACATGACAATCAAGGTGGCGCACAAAAAAGGTCACGTTTAAGTCAGACAATTTATGCTTGTCAGGGTCAAAATGGATGGAAGCAGTCGCTATATGCATGATGGACTGGAGAAGTTTTTTAAACTAAACCTGATATGTGATTACGATGAATACGTTCTTGGTCCTAGTTCCAGTCCAGGTAGTTTGTTAGTGTGTGTGTGTGTTGTTACTTTACAATGGCTGGCTGTGCTGCTGACTCGGCTCGTTTGCGGGTATTAGAGCTCAGTGGTCAGGAGACCGCTGGGTGTGGCTCCATCCTCTGAGGCTGCCTGCTGACCCATAATGCTGTGGGGGGGAAATAAAAACCATAGATATGACTTTTTTGATGGACACACACATTCATGGTCTTTATACCTTTTATGTTTTTTGAAATGATCAAAATCACAAATATTATTTTCAACAGCTGTGAGGAAGTCCATGCGCAGTGTTGCCTTTTGAGATACATATTAAATTTGTTCCGTGACCGAGCTCGTAGCTCAAAACACACATTTCAAATCATCTTTCCACATTGAAACGAACGGAAATGCCATTCAACTGCTTCAGCCTCCCAAAACAATCACAATTACAAAAAATGTCATTTGTTTTTAATAAGAAAAAGGGCACTCTATAATATTGTACTCTTTTGAAACATACAGTAATGACACAAATAGAAGGTAAAGAAAACATTTTTTGCCATATTTTTTTCTTCAGTCACAAAAGAAATTCAAGTCAAGGTATAACTTTATTTGTGTTACATTATGTGGACAAAAGTATTGGAAAACACCTCTTAGTCTTACTAGGAGTGTGAGCAGACTTTGGAAATATGGTGAAAGCGGAGAATTGTGGAAAGTGAAAAATATGAGCCCGAATGTTTTGAATGAACTGAGCCTTCTGAGGTTGCAGTGGTTTGAATCGGTCGAGAAATGCTTTGAACGTCAAAAAAGGAAATGGAATAACTAACAATTTAAAAAAGTTGAATTCCAAGATGGAGGTGAATTTGTTAGATTTGTCCATTATTTGGGGATTTTCTCGTAAAGAATGTGGAATTCTTAAAAAAAAAAAAAATATTTTTTAAATACTTTGGGGATTTTATTAATCGTTTGAGAAATTGCAATTTTGAGGTGTATTTGTAATTTTTTTCCTTTAATTGGAATGTTTTTTTTTTCCCTTGTGGAAAATTCAAGCCTGAATGGACCTTCTGAGGTTGGAGTGCTTTGAATTGGTGGAGAAATGTAGACAAGAGTAGAAATCATCTTGTGTGAATACTCTGTGCAACATGTTCCACTAAGTTCCAAATCAGTCAACAGGGGGTAGCAAAGGCTCAAAAATCGCTTTCCAAAAACAGCAGCGCAGAGCAAAGACGGTGCACATTTGCTAAGACCTCACTTTACCTCACTGAGTTGGTATGAAATGTGTGAGCGGGGTGAGGGAGGCCTGAGGTGAGAGTGGCTCCCCCATCCGCTGGGGGGAGAGCGGCGACCTTAGCGGGGCGCTCGAGGTCGAGCAGGCCGTTAGTAAAGATACCAGGAGGCTGCATTAGAAGGGAATGGGGGGGGAGAAGGAAAGCGGTCAGCGTCTAGTTCCAACAAGTCAAAGCGCTCTACAAGACATTTTGGACAGACAAGAAGCACATCCAAATGGCCGACAGGAGATATGGGAAGAATAACGAGCACTCACAGCAGCGGTAGGAATGATCCAGCGAGGGGTGATGGGAGCTTTAGGCGCCTGCACAGGTGGCAACTGGAAAACAACAACAAACTCTCGGTTTGTGGAGAAAGGAGTCTGGATCACGCTACATAGCAGGCACGTTTTCAAACAAGTTGTTTTCCTCCGGGCGCTTCAACATCACCCCCTTCAGAGTTTAAACAACAACTCTCGGGATGAGGAAAGATTCAGGAGAAGCGCTTTCTTATTTCCCAGGTGGAAATCTACTGCTTGATAAAAAAAACAAATAAAGGTTGTTCCACCCCCCCCCCTTCTAACATCTGTTAACCAGTCAAATATTTCAAATTCAGTGATTTATGTATTTTTTTTCACTTCTTGTGTATTCTCATTAAATCAACTTTGGTGATTCAATATTAAAAGGTAAAAATACACGAGTTATACAATACCAAATATGACATTTTCCATTACAGATTAATGTTTTATGTTCAATCTTATGTACAGCACTTTGTTACAGCTGCAGTTGTCTAAAAATCAAGTTAAGGCTTCCTCCCACATTCCAAAAACATGCACGTCGGGTTCAAAAGACTAAATTGTCCTTTGGTGTGAATGTGAACGCTTGTTTGTCGAAAAGTGCACTGCGATCGGCTGGCAAGCAGCCCGGGGTGTACCCAGCCTCTCAGCCAAAGTCCGCTGCGATAGGCTCCCGGTCGCTAATGAGGACATGTGCGATAAAAAAATGGATGGAAGTTCATCATCAAATTGTCCACAACTAAATGAGCTATAATTTTTTGATAGGGTACATAAATAGTTGATGCTATATTTCAAAAGCATACATAATCAAATCCAGATATTCAGATATTTCAAGCAACCTCTGATCTAAGCATATCTTCAAGCAACTATTTTGTGGGAGGATCAAAAAGAATTTCAACACAGGATATTATATTTTTCCTCCTCTTATCCCTTTGCTCTTCCAATAATTCACAGGAGCGAGGAGGCCACGGAGAAGGTCTCCCCTGGACTGCTGTTGGAGATCCCTCAAGGTGGCATGTTAAGGCCAGTCCTATGAAACTATGATCCAACGATAGCATCAGAGGCCTGGATATGAGTTCAAAAGAAAATCATATGCAGAAGGAGCTGTTTGATGATAAGGTTCAGATGTCCTTTTAGTTAAGCGTGTTTGTGGGCACTGGTTAGCACTCGTGTGGGTTTAAATGAGTCTCGCCTTTCCTGTATGAAGTTTACATTTTCTCTGCACTTGCATGGGAAGGGCGGCCATCTCCCACAGTCCAAAGATACAGTATTAATTTTTAACACATACCGATAATTGGGGAGAATTCGAGCAAGCCCCCCTTCAACCAAACTCAGCACAGGCCTGATTCCCAGATGTCTCTGAAAGATTATCCTGAGCGATTATCCCGTGTTATGCAATATTCTGTGTTAAGATTGTTTTCTGCTCCAAAAACAGTCATTAACATTAACCCCCTTCAATATGTTTTATTGTAAATACATGTGTGTGTGAGATCAACACCAAGTTGGGGTGAGCCACATAGTCCGTGAATTTGTGACCTACAACCCGATGATAGCCAATAGGAAACAAGCTGAAGCTCGCACAGTTGCCGAACAAAAATAGAGAAGCAACCGGTTGTGTTGAGGGTTTAAATAATGTGTCTGCCAAGCCATTCACCACAATAAAAATTACAAGGAGAAGACTTTGCAAACACAATGTAGTTACCAAATAAGCTAACAGTTAGCCTTGCTTCTATTTCTTCTTCTTCTCCTCCTGTGGCACTATGCTGCCTCTCACAGGTCAGTCTTGGCATACATGTATAGAATTTATTTATACAAATATGGTGTGATACATGTAAACACAAATGAAGCCTAAACATCAAATATTGACATTTTTGTTGGCTCTGTGGTGACACTTTGTGTTAACAAAAAAGACATTGTAGAGGTTTAAAGTCCTTATGCATGCTTTGCTCCCCGTCGCCATTCACCCGAACCGGGAGGTAGTGCTTTGAACCGTTTAGCCGGATGCGGAACTAGGTTGCACATATATGGGATTGTGGATGAAGACATGTTCATGTGTGTGTGGTGTGTTTTTTGGTCATCTCGAGTACACCACACTCTCACACACTCTCTCTCTCGCTCTCTCTTTCACATTACAAATTTGTTAAAATGTTAAAAATCAGTACCTTGCTTTAGATTAACCGCAAACTGAATAAAAAAAACAAACAAACAAAAAAACTTACAACTGGTACTGGATCAGTGAAGTCAATCAAATTATCAGTCAGTGATGGGTTTGTGTTTGGAACGTCAACTTCATCTCCTTTAATCTGTAATGTGACATGAATACTCTTTAGCACACTTTGTAAGTAGCAAAGAGACAGACAAAATCTGCACTGGGCAAATGGCATAAAAACACTGTACACATTGTATTTTATGAAAGACATTGAATGGTGAATCGAGAAAGGCATAAATATTACCTTTAGTATGATGCCTTCAACAACAGAGTCTGATGGCAACTTGGGTAGAGGAGGGTTCGAATCTTCAGCTAACTTCTCAGCACTAATGAACAGGAGAAATGGAAAATGGAATGGGAAAACATTTGGGTAAATGGCGTTTTTGACTGGATATTTCTACTAACCACTGTGAAGGTTCACATTTAAAGTTTTCTTTTGTCTCGTTAGATCTGTGCACCGAATACAGCAATTTAACTGGACAAAAAGTAATTACATATTACTTCTTTAACTGAACATATTATGAGAGCATAATATTCATGTTGACGCTACACACGAAGCATCTCTCTCTCTCTCACACACTCACTCACACACACACACACACACACACACACACACACACACACACACAATGGTTAGTATTTTTCCACTTGATTTTCTTCACCAGACAAACATTAGGATGACCGTCTGAGCATTTTCTGCATCGGTGATCCTGCGGACATATAAGCCTCGTGAATTATCTGTTCAAGCGACAACACGTCTGTCTGTAGTATCACTCAACTGTAAACTCTATGGAGCAAGGATACCAGCAGTATCCAGGCAGAAGTCTGATCATGTGACTTAACACACCCAACCAGACAGATGTCTGAATAACTCAGAGAGCACTGCTGGCCTGTAACAATGTTCTGCCTGACTTCCCCCCCCCCCAAAACACATTGAACAAGGTCATTTAAGTAGGCTAATTAAGCTCTCCTCTAGTTTGTCTGTCAAAGATGCACACTGACCTGGTGCCTGTTGATGAGACCAGCGAAGAAGACTTGAGCAGATCCCAAGAGTCTTGAATGTCAGGGCGAGTGCTGCCAGACAGAGATGAGTTACTGCCCATACGGCCGGTGCGCAACTTCAACCTGCCAACAGATGGCACACATTAGAGACCCTCCTCTTAGGTTCTGGCTCAAAGTTCCAGATGGATGACTGAGTTGAATAAATGTGTCTTTGTACAATGTTGGGTTACAGTTCTACAACTTTAGAGGAGCATGCCTTATTTGAAAAGACGCATACTTTAAACAGGACAGTTTTGGAAATTTTACTTTTTAATTCTTTCACTGCCAGCCATTTCAGAGCCTTTTGACTCATCTTTTCAGACCTGCGGAAAAGGTTTCTCTGACAAAGAGAAGCGCCTTCTTTCACCAGAAAAAGGTTATTTCAAGAAGAACACCTGTTTCTGACCAAAAAGCAGAGATTACAAGCTTTTTGTGAAAAGCAAAACCTCAAGCAGAACAGTGACTTTGACGCTAATATTTTTTGGTTTTATGACACCTTTTATGATGGCAAAGTAATAATGTATTTACAGATATACAACTAAGAAACGTGCTCAAGTTGAACATGCCTTTTTTACATGGCATCGCTCATTGATTCCATGAACTGCGTCATCTTTTCTCATGAAAGCAACACACACTTTCATCGTGTGCCACATGCTCTGCTTATACCATACATATACATACTCTGTTCAAGAGCGAGGTGCCTAAATTTGTCCGACTTCCTTGTTGGTATTTATGTCCCTCACAATCGCCATGGCAAGTCGAGATTCACCCCCTTACATCCTCTACTTAAAAGCTGTGTGTGCTCAAATCCAAAGCGTTGCAACGTCACCATCTACAGAAAATTGTTAGTCAATAAAGTGGTTCATAAACCTGAATTTCACAAATAAGCTGGGCGAGACTCCACGCCTACCCATTTCAAAAAAACATACTAAACAAATACATACGTACTTGGCAATAAACGGTTGGATTCTAGTTGACAAATATAAACATCCTGGAAGTAAATGAGTTAATAATCAGCAATACTGGGGACTATGAAATAATATCTTACAATAATATTTTCATAATAAAAAATATATCTTGTTTTGACCCTCGTACTCAGACAGGCTCTGAGATCGGAGGCTCGTTGAAATGGCCAAACTGGTGATGCAATGTTGGATAACATGCAAATGATCCTCATACATATTCAAATGGTAAACTAAAGAGACTATTGTCATTGGCTGAAACAATGCATTGTCTATTGGCATGGCTATGGTAGATTAAGAAGCAGGATGCAGAAGAACCGATTTGAAGGTAATCAAGCATTCTCCCATCCAAACAAACTTGATAATGAGAAAACAGCTCACTGAGAAAGATGCAGATTTCATACCTGGAGGAGTTTTCCTGCAAATTACAGTTCTTATCTCCCATCATTGGGACATGTTCCTCCAAACCAACCTATGGAACAAAGAGAAAACAAATTAAATAACATGGCGTGCACTCTAGAATACGGATGATACAGGTGGATTTCTTTCCTTATTACAGTGTTTCTCTTTCACCTTAAGAACGGCGGCCTCAGCTTGTGCTTTCAGGATGTTACTCTTGAGGTCGTCTGGGGCTCGCAGTGACGTGACTACCGGACTACTTCCTGCACTGTTCAGACAACATTTCTCTCTGAGCTTCACAATGTCCTCCTTTTGATGTAGGTTGGTTCAAAGGAGAAAAATGCAGAGAGACAGACATAAATATCATCAATGATTTTATTTCATTTTCTGCTTTCTGTGCTTAAGACAACCAAATTACTTCCAAGAATTAGCACCCACTTGATTATTCATGACCATATTGATGTTGACTTTATTCTTGGCCAGATGTGGACTGCTACCCAACTCCAGTTGCTTGAGACGAGCTGCCGTTTCTTCATAGGAAAAAAAAAAAAACAACAACAAAACTGTGCAGTTAACTGCTGTTCACTCAAATGAAATGATACTTAAAGTATGAACATTATCACACACACACACACACACCAAACTCTGTACGCTTCAGCAATATTTCCAGAAAGCAGTACAGTACAGTTGAGGTCACCACAATATGGTATGTTAACATCTTACCAGCACGATACAATCAGATCAACAAAGAAGAATAAAGCAAACTGAATGGAAGAGTACTATGGGTGCCTGGTGGAAAAGGGCCTTTAGGGCCAATTCTCTGATTTCTCAGAAGCCCAGTGAGCTAGCTCAAATTTGGGTATAAAAGGTGAGAACACAGTTTCAAATTCCTCTTCAAGATAATAAAATGTCGACAGCTCACTGAAATTTAGTTCAGTCTAAATGAAAGCACTTAATGACACTTGATGGTCTCGTTAGGTCAATCGAAACAGGTTAAGACCATGACACTTTAAGAAAAAACAAAAAACAAAATTATGGTGCGTATGTTATTTTTTGCATTGACTTACCAGTTAGGCTGGGTAACTCTTCGCCAGTGGCACCGAGAGGGGAGTAGCTCGTACTCGGTCCCGCCTCATCGACAGCCTTCGTGGTAGGAGTGGCGGAAGCAGAAGGAGCCCTGAGGACGTCATCAATGCACGTCTCGATCAGGTCAGCTGCCAAGGGCAAACTACAGACAAAGCAGGTGGGAGGGGGGGGGGGAGAAAAAAAACAAAAACAAAGTAAACAGGGAGAAATCCTCAGAATAAAAGGTGATACCCTGTGAACATAACCAGTGTAATGAAATGTTACTTTGTTAATTCAACAGACAAAAGCAAAACAGAATTCATCATTTGTACAACTTACCTGCGATATTCAAGGGGAAAAAAACCCAAAACAAAAAAAATCTGGAAACAATCTCATGGTGTGTTATTAAAAAAATATAAGCACAAATGATCAAATACACTGTAAATATTAGTGATATGTAGTCTTGCTGTGTTCAAGAGTAACACAGTTTTTATTCTCTCCAAATCATTTGTACATGTTTTTTAGAAAGATGATCACCTTTGGTCGTAGTTGTAAGTACAGTATTTTTAACTTGGCAATACTATCAACTTAACTCAACATTCACAAAATACTTATTTTGCATATTAAAGAGTACAATCATTTTAATCACATCTGGAATTTTTCCAAACAAATCATGCTTGTCATATATTTTCTTCTTGGACTCTGACAGGATGGTAACTACACCTTCTGTTACAACATTCAAATACTGCAATCAGCTTTATAAAAAAAACAAAAAAAAAACAATTACATAGTAAACTAATTGTGGTATGTGCAAGTAAAAAAAAAAGGCTTCAAACATTTTGTTGACCAGTTGATAACTCTAAAGTGGAAATAATAATGAAAAAAAGCTAACTTCAGATTTCGCAGGGACATTGAAAGGATGTGTGGATAGGCGGCCATATGTCATTTTTGGTGTAGAACAGATCATCACAATTTGATTTAACAGAATACAAAACATATTAATGTAACTCAACATTTACATTCATCAAAATGAACACAAAGAGAAACATTTCAAATATGAAAAACACTGTAGGGAATGACAGTCCTGAAGAGAGAGAAATTATCGGGGTCTAAAAAACAACATACTGTATGTGACCTAGTGGTTATTAAATTCCTGAGCCTGACACAGATACCAGATCAGTTCAGAGATCACAGAAAAATGAGACAAGACTGACTATTTCTTTTCAACAGCAGGGTCAAGGAGAAGACAAGAGCTGAGAGAGGATAAGACTAGAAATGTACAAACTGATTGGCCGGCCACAGTTCACACAGTGATAGCGATTAATCTATCCACCACATATAATCAGTACCACTGTGCTAATTGTTACATTCGTGCAAAGCACGACAATATGTGCGAGCAACAAAGACTAACATTTCAGGAAGCAACACATTGATTAACATTTCAAGATTTTAGAACGCTTTTAGAAGTCCAAGTCATTTGATTTCATAAACTCATCTGAGAAAGGCTACTAAAAATGCTTTGAATAATGCACAAACTTCATTGAAAAAAAGAAATCTCATTTCAAATCAAGCCATTGCTGTCAGTCACATACCATATGATAAATAAATACAAACTTGTTCTTGCCAAAGACATCTGGAGCAAATAATAAAAAAAATCATGCCCTTTAAGAGTGGCCTAGAGAAATACTGCCAACATATCAGACAAGACCGATTCCAGAGATTACAAACCTGTATTGTTGTTGGCCCAACTGTCACGCTAGTTTTCCGATATCCTCACAGTATGCTCAATAGACAACTTATGACCACATAACCAAACCACTAGATTTAGAGACTTTCATTTTTGGGTGCTAGAGCAAGTTGGAAGGAAGACTGAGTACGTGTCAAAAACCCACTTGGAAAATACACAAACTCCATAGAGGAAGGCCAGAGCAAATATTGAACTTAAGAGAAGCAAGGCAGACGTTCTTACTACTGGGCCACCATGGTCCCCAGGTCAAAGTCATTACAAACAAAATCATGGACTTCATAAAGTTCTCAATGATTTCATTTGAAAAACAATTCAAAGTCTGTAAATGTTAACATACTGTAAGTACAGTTACAACCAGATGTTTCCATACACTATATGAAAAGACATGCTTTTTTTTCCTCCTCACCGACATGAAATCAGACTAAACTTTTCCTGTTTTAGGTCAATTAGGATTTCCAAAATTAATTATATTTGCTAAATGGCAGAATAATGACAATGATTTTTTGCCGACATGTTTTTTATTACTTTCTTCAAAGTTAGAAGTTTAAATACATTTGATTAGTATTTGGTATAATTGCCTTTAAATAGTATGAATTGGGTCAAATGTTTTACATATCCTTCCACAAGCATCTCACAGTAGTTGGCCGGAATTATGGCCCATTCCTCCTAAGAGAACTGGGCCAAGTTTGTAGGCCACCTTGCTCGCACATGCCCTTTAAGGTCTACCCATAAATTTTCATTAGGCTCGAGATCAGGGATTTGTGATGGCCACTCAAAACATTGACTTTTTTATTCTTGCGCCCAAGCTTTAACTTCCTGGCTAATGCCTTGAGATGTTGCTTCGGTTATTTCCACATATTGTTCTGTCCTTATGATGCCATCTATTTTGTGAAGTGCACCAGTCTCTCCTGTAGACAACAACCCCACAACATGATGGTGCAGTCCCCCCCCCCCCCCCCCCCCCCTAAACATAACGATACACTTTCTAAACTCTAATCTGGCTTGTTTGTGTTTCTTTTGACGAATCACCCTCTCATTCTGGCATTTAGCAAATAAAACAAACAATCGAATTGACGTAAAACAGCAACATCTGCTGTCATGTCAGACAGTTAGAAAAAAAGTATTTTTATATAGTGGATGTAAACATCTGGTTTCAACTGTAGATGCTAGATATATTTGTGCATCTTTTAGTCTCTAGTGCACTATTTAAATTAAGGGGGTTTCAAAAGAAAAATGTAAGAATATGTAGACTTAATGTGTGGGAGTATTTTCAGAATCAAACTGAAAAATGAATACAAAAATGTGAACTCAGTCAGGAATAAGGCAGCCAAGGCGCAAACAGTAAAATGAGGTACAGAATCTAATGGCCACATTAAGGAAATGAGTCTACTGCATAGAATCAAAGCAATGTGGAATGTTTCCATTTTTAACTTAAAAAGGCAAATATGCATTCATGGACATGTGGAACAGTCTCTGCCACAGTTTTATGAGGGGAAACACTGCTGAGGTCTGAGTGCGCTGTCCAATTCATGTCAAGGTGAGATGACTGTCTGTTGCTCGGTTCTGCCCAGCTCCTTGTGAGGAGCTTTGATGAGATATGAGCGAGTAGGATGCAGGCGAGAGGACACCTGAGGAGATTGAGGTGGGAGGTGGATGACAAGGATAAATGGGAGGGGGGCACACAGGAACGGAATAATAAAAGACCAGGGGCCTCATGTACAAAAGTGCGTACGCACAAAAACGTGGCGTCCGTTCTTTTTCAGATATATCAAGAGTGACATGACCGTGGAAATCTGCGGTGCCCTCACGGCAACTGCATGGCTGGCGTATGCACGTTTCTGCAGCTTTCGGTGCTTTGGCGACACTTAGAGGTGATGCTGGGAAACTGTTCTCATAAATCTGCACACCAGAGACACATAAATATTTAACACCGATGAACAATTCATGCCCGGCAACATTTGATTTCAACAATGCAATTGAGGCAAGGACTCAGAATTCATTTATTACCCAGTGTATTTAATGAACCACTGATATTTGTGAGGACACCTATTAATTGATCGAAGCGATCATTTATGCCGCCTATTGCCCTCACAATCACTTCGTGACTCCGGGGGGGAGGGGGAGGGGGGAAAAAAAAAAAAAAAAAAAAAGTGTCCTTTGAATTTACATGATCGCAGCGATTCTTTCCTCGAACAGGGTGAGGCCCTCCGTGCCGGTTCTTCCGCCTCTTTTGGCCACACTTTTGCAGTGGGCAGCTATCCTCCGCTTCACATCCACCTTAATGTCTGACCACTTCTTTTTTAGTTCAGCGTGTGCGTGCTATTCTGTCTCCACAGCATTGACAGCCGCACACTCGCTGTCCCATTCGCTCCTCTTTTGCGTTTTGTTAACGCCGGAGGACGTTCTGCGTGCCTCCACTTCATTGAGCAACTTCACATTCAGAAAAATAAATTTTCGTCATTACCTTGCTCATTTTCCTTTTTTCTGATCATGCAGAGATCGGCATCTTAAGTGCAGTGTTCATTTACATAAGATTTGCATATTCAAATGTGGGCGTGGACAGGGAGGAGTCGGCTACTCCAACATGTGCGCTCATTTCCATGTTGATCGGAATGTACGAAGGAAATGTGCTTGGATTCATGAGTACGTAGAGTTTCATACATCTGAATATTTTTGTGCGTACGACGTTCTCTGGATTTGAGCGTACGCCATGTTTCCACACAAGTCTTTGTACATGAGGCCCCAGGTAATGGAGTGTAGATGGATTGAACAAGGGAGAGGAAGCAATTGAAAACAATGATAAGGGTATAAAGGAGAAGGAAATCAGTATCAGTATTACAAATAACTCATCCAAGGAGAGCAGCAGTGGGTTAATATGAAGCAGCATATTCCATGAATGGAAAATATTCTCTGAAGCGTCACTGCATATAGATTGATGTGCACACCGTAGACCACTGTCTATATGGCAGTGTCTGTTTCCAGTCATTTAAGTCTATTATAATAATTGATGCCAAAGAAAATACTCCCATGAAGCACCAAGAGTCACCTGGAGTTAATGGGTTGGCATTACATGCTAATCAAAAGAATAGAAGCAGGAATCACAAGAGACAATTCCACATTTAGAGGCATTTTTCAAAAGGTAACAATCATTAAAAGCCCCCACGCAACGCAGCTATTGATTGGTTACAATGAGAGCTGTAGCAACAACAACAAAAAAAAAGCTCAATATGCCGCCATACCTACCTGACGTCCCTTCAGACCTTTCCTCAGTACATGTTAATACTGTAACACAGAGGGGAACACATGGATTTGCTTGTATTCCGAAATACCAGCTTCACACATCACATGAAAACAGAGATAACACAATACACTGCAGGTCCAAGTGCCCAATTCGATTTTGGGGATTTTCTCTATTTCCATTGTACATTACAAGTGACACATTTAGTATTTGATATGGCTGTGTCTACATTGAGGAAATACATTTATGAAACAACCTCCATGCGCTAATGCCCAAAATGCACATAAGTAAATCCAAAGCATCAACAGTGGGCAGTGAGCAAGAAAACAATAAATACTACAAATATTGATGACATACATCAATTTATTTGATTTCAATGAGGGTAACCTCTACATTACTCCACTCCATCATTCCCTTTTTTAATGGACACGCCTCTACTGTAGCACAATTGAATCACAGCTTATGATCTACGCTTTCGCTGTAGTTTACAAATACAACGGGTGATTTTCTTTGTATGTTTGTGTTGTTTAGGCAGACGCGTGATTGCATATAGCACCAATCGGTGTACAGTATTTCAATGACGTCAAGCTGGGCATATCCGATCTGCGCATTTACACTGCAGTCGACTTGGTAGATACCCAATGATGGGATTTTTATCTCTATAGCCCTATCTCTATTTTTCCATCTACGCCACCATGATGTGTATTCCACTTGTACCCCTCAAGAGTAACCAATAGGAATTGTTCAACTTAAACCATGCAGTGCAAAACCAGCTTGATTTTAAAAAATAAAATAAAATTACTTCAACCGTGTAATAACATTTTTATGATAGTAGCTGGGATACATGTTATCAATATACAGTATATAAATGGAACTCAATCCAACAGCTCCAAATCTGGCAGTCATTTTCATTTCCCGGGTTTCAAAGCAGAACTTTTTCCCCCACTTCAATTCAGAACAAGTCTTGCACTCCAGATGATAGAACTGACTTGCATCCTCACAAGTACAAAACCTAACTCAATCACTGCTCAGGCACACACACGCACACTATCGCTTGTTTTTCATGAGTACAAAAAATGAAAGACACACATTCTACCCCCCTCTCTCTTTCAGCCCTACAAGGCACAGTCCTTGGTCTGGTTCAGCCAAGTCAACTCTTCAACAAAACAAACCCACCTTCTCTTTTCCCCTCCAGGACTCCTGGGCAGAGGCTCTATTTCCAACGGGCCACAAACAGCAGCAGGCGCAACGTTCACAACCGGCACACCCGACCACGCGCCTCGACTGGATGAAGCCTTGTGAGTCAGTGAAACAGAAAAATATTTTTAAAGAGTGCTGATGATTTGATTTTCTATAAACAATGAAAAGTTAAGTTGTAGCCCTTACATGCTTGTCTTTGCTGGAGTTGACTCCATTGCCCGACGAAAGAACCCTGAGCAAAGAGAGACATTTACATTTCGATCTACATAAATAATTCAACCGGCCCTTGAGAGCCATCTCCAATATTTACACTCTCTTCCACCACTAAAGAGCTTCAAAGATGCCATGAGGAACATTTCAAGGCGAGATGAAGAGATGGCTATATTAGCTCACTGAAACTAGAGTCCTAAAACTAACCATATTTAGCAATTACAAGCCACAGTGGCAATTAACTATTAATATCCATGGCTGCATTGCAAAGATCATAAGCATTTGCAGTGCGGGTTTATCAAAACCAATGAACCTGATGACTTTTTAGTCATAAGAAGTGTGACTCGACAAGTAAATACATGGCTTATAAACAGAAGTGATGCCATGTCTTCAGCCAAATTCTAAAACAAAAAGCTACTTCTATTATCAGGCCTGACAATATGACTCAATGAGTCACAAATGAGTCACGCGTCTCTGAATAACTGATTGCCAAATGAATATTTTATGATACATCTGTGCTCTCACCACTTAAAGATGATTGATAAGACAGCAATTAATCCACAAATTAGTACACTGGAATCGTAACAGCTAATTCTTATTCCGTGATGGTCACAAGCACAATGTTCAAAAAAAGAAAACAGACAACTCACTCTTGAGGATGGAAAGGTCCTGCAAAATAAACAGAAAAGATGGTAAGCATTGTGTCCAGCTGAAACCTGAAAGAGGCACATGAAAACCAAGGGTAAAACTACAAAGAAATATACTTTGCAATGATTACAAGAATTAGGTGCATCATTTCAAATATACTTAGGATTTTCTTAAATCCACACAGGATAAAATGATACATATTGTACACCTGCACACCTGCTAGTGTTTAGTTAAATTCCCCTTAGACGCTTCCACCTCAACCAGACATCAATAAGCTCTTGCCAAAATTCCTTGACCACTCATTGGTTCGTCATTTAAATGAGTTTAGTTCCTTGTATGAGCTGCCTTTTAAGCACAGTCAGCGATTCTCAATAGGGTTGAGGTCAGGGCTTTGGTGGCAAAACTTGTTTGTAGTGCTGTAACGATTCATTCATTATATTGAGTTATATTCCTACGATCAAACTGGCTCGATCAGTGCTCGGCAAGTTAGCCCTCCGGATGTAAATATATCGATTTAAATCATTTTTAAAAGTAATCAATCGATTGTATCAATACTAGGAAATACTGCACTGATTTTATGCACGGCAGGCTTTATATATGGAGATGTGTATGTGTTGTATTTTCTAAGAAAAACACTTGTAATTACTCTGCTTCATTTTTTTGTTAGCACACAGCAGTTACCACTGTCAAGGCTACTTTCTTCGTCTCTTTTCTTCTTCATTTCCTTTTCTATACCTGACATGTAGTCATTCCTTTAAGTAGTGCCCCTAGAGGTTGGACGAGGCACCACAGTACGTGTTGTTTTTCAAGCACTTTTTTTTTCTTTTAAAGTTTAAGACATCCGTCTGTCTGGTAGATACCAGATGAGGCGGCGGCTACCGAGAAACTACCATTAAGGATGCGTGTGTGACTTTGAAGGCCTTAAGATGGTTAGCGTAGCTTAGCTTGCTAGCCTATAACAACGACAGCAAAGTACCCTTTGCGGGGAAACTCAGGCAAACAAGAGGAGAACCAGTGACAATGTCAACTACTGGATGCTTTTTCAGGCTCAAATTTGTGCTACAAATGTAGGTTTGTTCATTTATTTAGCTCACTATGTATTATTAACACTATTCCTAAAAGATTTCCCTCATGAAAATCTCACAGTCCTTCATTTCTAGCCATTAGTATTTAACTGTTTAGAACAGGGATTCTCAAACTTTGGGTCCAGCTAGGGGCACCTTACAGGGGAGACATTTTTCAAATGACCCCGTCATAATTCTAACACCAATTAAACATCTAATTTCTAGGCGAAAAGAAATGGGACAATAAAATCATAGCTGAAATAATTAATTGCCGTTTCCCCCTTTAGCAATACCATCAGTCAACCAACTTTAATTAAGCAGACTCGTGGTCTATTTGAAAACAGATACAGTACAGTACACAATAAGACATAAAAGGAAAGTACATAAGGAAAATCTTTACATTTAATGACCATAATTAGTTTTTACACAATTCCCTTACAAGAAACAACAAGAATCTAAGAAATTTCAACTCCACTGTCCAGTATGCAGGTATTTATTTCAATGACACACTGGATGAATTTTTGGCTAAAACGTTTGGCTAAATCGATAAGCAGCCACTGAATCGTATCGTTCTAAATGAACCAATATGTTCAAGTATACCTACTTGTTTGAATTGATGATTCAAATTGATGATCTTGGAATCTGTGGTTCTTAGAAATAGCGGCAAAAGACTTACCTAACTTGTGTAAACCCACAATTCTCCCTCTTAGATCTTGACTTTTTTTAAGCATTAGTCAATCCAATGAGCACTGGTTAATAGGGCCTGAATTTCTCGAGTTAAAAGCCATTCAAAAACTTTCTGCACCATAAAACATTTCGGTGGGTGAATGAGCCTGAATGTATCATTCAGACCGTAAGTGGATTTGAGGAAATCTAAAATAAATTAAAACTTGTGCACCCAATTCTTGTTTTGAAAAATCATTTAAGACAAATTGTATAATCATTCCACCCTGGAAAAAGAAGAGTTCAAATACTGTAAATCATTAAGAGTCCCATATTGATATTTCTGCCCATGACGACTACAGTATCTGTTAACTTCTAGTCACGACTGCACGTAAAAAAAGATAATCGTGCTTAGGTGCAGTTGAGTCCTAGGCCATTAAGTGTGGGCGTGTATGCAGAAGAATCTGATGTGTGAGGTTCACCTACGTTTATCAAAGCAAATTTGTTTTGTTCAGTGTCTACAAATTTGTTCTAGTCTGTAACGTAACGCAGCAATTGACTGTAACACTTACCTCTGTTATGCATTGTTCTTCGAGAATAACGTCGACTAGGCCTCCTCTCAAAGGAGGCTGACCGCCGGGCTTTATTGGACTTTGTTGTCTGGTACTCTGTGTTTCCACTGGTCACACAAGATAACATTTTAACTTAACAGAGCAGAAAAGCATAACCATCCACTTAGGCTCAATCGTCCCCCCAAAATATTGAATACAGTTTTGTGAAAACACTTCATAATTATACATACACAAATGACCCCGGTTGAACTCTGAAACCATTCGAGCGATAACTCTCGAGTACCAACAAACTCGTCAACCCCTCCACTTAAGCAAACATGACTGCCAGTGCTTATCTGACTGGGTAATGTTTAAACACACACACACACGCACGCACACAGACACGCACACACACCCACACACAAACAGTTAGTACAGAGCCACTGCAGTAAGATGACACTACTCATCCATCTGTATGTATGCGAGCATTTATGTTTTTGCGCTTTACAAATAAACTGGGTTTGGTTGCTCACACAGCAACAGTTCAGTGTTCTTTCAGTAGTGTGACTAAGAAGTGACCTTTTATAGACACTGCGCTTTAAGTCGCTTTTGGGAAAAGTCGCCCATACCTTCTGCGCGGCGTGTTACCTGTATCTGAAGCGTGATCCCATGCGGATGAAGCCGGAGCGTGCAGAGTTCTTTTGTACTGGCCCTCTCAGCCGGAAGAAGGCGTGATGTTCCACAGCACACTTCCAGAGGTGCTTACAGGCCTTCGGGTGGTCCATTCTGAAGACAAAGGTGTGCTCCTGCTCTTTGCCCTACACAGGATGGATCACGTGTACTTTTAATCTTGAGCATCATCACACCTTAACAACAACCAAAATGAATCATGTGATACTTTTTTAAGGCTGGATTTACACTGCAGGTGCAAGTGCCCATTTGAAGATTTTATTTTTTTTCCTCCCCCCCAACCTGCAATGATGGGTATGCCAATTATGCCACTTTTTTTTTCTTTTTTTTTAAACAAAATTAGAAACAAGAGGTCTGCATTGGGTTGCATATTTACAACTGGACTAATAAAAGGGAGCCAAGTGTTACTCAACCTTATCAGTACTTCAGTGACTTCTAGGTCAAATCCACACTTTAGGAAACTTTACTTTGTTCAAGTAAAGACATGAGACATAATTCCAGTTGGACTCTATGTTGTTTAGGAGGTCTTGTTAAAGACTTCTATGAATAATTCCCAGAGATAAACATAATCTACTAACAGTAAAAACGAGGGTAGACAAACTGTGCCGAGACTAAACTTTCAACTAGTTACATGTGTTTCAGACTCAATAAAACACGACCAGTGCTGAAGAGATTATTACAGAATTTACTGCAAAAACAACTATAAACTGACACCTCCACAGACAATTGTCACCCAGCCTGTACACTTATGGTGTCACCTCAGAAGTTACAAGATTGGGTGTCTCGGGCATAGTGCTAAAAGTATCCACGCGTGAGTCAATACATGCAGTGACCAGGAAACAATACATTATACAAATGTCTGGAGGGGTGTGTCAAGAAGGCCAGTGCTCTGTGTACAGTGTGCATGTGTGTGTGTGTGTGTGTGTGTGTGTGGTGGGGAGGGTGGATAATGCATACCAGAAATACCAGAGTGGAGGCTTCTTTATTAACCTCCCACACAGACCTCCAGGATGGACATTAACAAGCTCTGCTGCTCCCTCATATACACTTGCCTCTGGGCAACCTAACAACAAGTCCACTTTCATTTTTATTTTGGGACAGGGGGCCTGCAGAGCACTACATTATTCTTCTTTTATTAGGAAACAAAGCTCTGTATTTTTTATGAGAAGCAACTGCCAACAGACTCGGGGTTTTAAGGGGCACCATTAGCATGAAGAAAAATATTATCCCCTGAGAAAATGTACAAAGTATTATTCCATAAGGTCCTTAATATAAAACGACCAAGTGGTGACAGTACAATGATTATGATGAGGTGCGGTATGAGAGAAGGATGGATTCTGCATAATTCAAGAGCAAATGAAAACTGCAGAACACACCCGACCGAAAGCTGGAGAGGAGGATACCAATATCAAAAAGTGAGTGAGTTTCTCGCCATTGACTGCAGTCTGATAGCGCCTGTAACACAAACACACACTACACTTTGCTTTTGGGACTCCCTGCCCCCTCTTAGCCTTTTACCCCTTTTCCTTTTTCCAAAACGATGCAATTAGTTCTTGTCTGTATATGCATATTCACCTGGTCATCATCCTCCACAACCACCAGAGTCAGCTTGCTCTTTTTGAAATCCAGGCGAGTGATTTTCGGCCTACAAACAGCAAGACACAAACACAATACTCAAAATGTGACAAATAAAATGTATGATAAACATGAAAATGTATTACATCAGAGGCATTTAACGAAATAGGCCAATAAAATTGGGTCATAGTCAAGCATACCAGAAAAAGAGGCCAATCTTGGTTTGTCCCTCAAACACCAACACACCAGTGGGTGTCAAACCCAGACTGTACTCATTACCATCTCGTGCCTAAATGTAGAAAGGAGGATGGGAAAAGAAATTAGAGGAAAATAGACAGCATTACCCACACCTTCTGGACAACAACTCTCAACAGCATATTAAAACAACAAACAGAGGGAGTATTTAAAACTCTCCTGTTGCACAGAAAAACTGTTCCAGCATAAAAATGCATACAGATCCACCAATCTGCATCACCGAAAAGCTGAACCGGACAGTAAAACAAATTAAAATAATAAGTGTGTTGTAAAACGGTGGCGTTTCTACTATGAGTATTTAAATTATTGCCAAAAAACATCATAACAGTGTTTGTAATTGAGCTCGTATTTGCATTGGGCTCTATCACACACAAGTCAATTCACACACCACTCACACCTTCCCCAGAGCCAAAGCCTCAGACAGGCCAAACGTGAGATAAAAGTTGTCATTTTCCAGTTTTGTTGGTTTTGTTTTTTTCTTCAAACGGTGCAGTTGCTGAACTTAAACATGTATTCATTGTGCTCGTGAGAGGAGCTAAGAGAAGGAGCGGCACACACATCTGACAGTGTCTCATGACATGGGCGAATGATTTACGTGACAAGTCTCTATCAATTTGTTTGCGCAAAGCCAAATGAAATAATGTAATTAATAAAATGAAAAACGAGTAATTGCACGGTCAAAGGCTACCACATTGTATTTGCAGGCATCTTCCAATTGTTTGATACTGTATATGCACAAACGGGTTACAACAAGCAAGGTCACCAACATTGATTTGAGCAATTGACATGCTTTCTGAATGACACTGAATCCATGAGAAAAAAAAAAAAAAAAAGAAGAATACAATTCTGGTACATGTTGAGATCTTAAATACAAACACACAACATTTGAAAAGCACCCCCCGCCCAAAGAAAAAAATTGCAATCCATGTTTATTCAGTCAATGGTCAGAATTCCCCCAGTGAGATAGAATTCCATTCTATTGACACAGGGTGTGTCATTACCTGAACCATATGCATGTCCACGCCATACATTTCCAGCCATTTTGCTTTATTCAAGTAGTTGATCTCAGCCTGTGCAGGTGTTTGACCTCTGAAGGTGTAAAAAAACAAAACAAATTCAGAATTATATGTTAGCTACAGAAACAATTAGCTACTTTGTAATTATAACTTCCAAAAGCTTTATATGACGCAGTAATAGTAAAGTGTTACGTTATCACGACAGACAAGTAGTAAAATCAGTAAGGTAATATGACTGCAAGTCAATATTGTGTACAGAATGAGAAGTGGAGTAATACAGTGGCGTTGTAGTGAAGGACTAACTAACCTGCACTCCTTCCATGCGTTGTATATAGACAGCTCCACATCCTCTGACTGTTCGGGGATAAATCGAAATTCTGATACCAAGTCTAGACTGTGTTCTAGTGGGTCACAATCCCCTAGTTCCGCTGGAAACACAAATATTACAATACTCAGTTTGTTTGTTTTTCATATATGTACAAATGATGGTAAGTGTAGACAAAAATCTGAAAGATTTTTAGTCATTATTGAATCGGAGAACAGCCATACATTGTACAAGGGTGTTAACCTTTCAGTGGATTACCATTTATAAAAATATTAAGGAGGTACGACAGGAAATGTTTACTAATGCACACTAGATCACAGAATGGGCAATGTGAGACTCAGGCAAAACATCCCAAAATCATTTAGAACCAAGAAAGTGTAAAAATATAAATGAATAAAACCAACCAGACATGTCATCACAAATTAAAAGCGTTGCAGGAGTGAAGTGATTTGTGATCTTTGACAAGACAGGAGTCACCGATTTAATATTAAAAACATGAGAAGATTATGTTCATAACTTTTATGGACAGAATTTCAAGGCGCAGCCGAGGCGTAGAGGGGGTCCGGTTTGGTGGCCTCAGTATTGCATCTCTGCTTTTTGCAGATGATGTGGTTCTGTTGGCTTCATCAAGCCGTGATTTTCAACTCTCACTGGAGCGGTTCGCAGCCGCAGTGTGAAGCGGCTGGGATGAAAATCAGCACCTCTAAATCTGAGACCATGGTCCTCAGTCAGAAAAGGATGGCGTGCCCTCTCCATGTCGGGGATGAGATTCTCCCCCAAGTGGAGGAGTTCAAGTATCTAGGGGTGTTGTTCACGAGTGAGGGAAGAATGGATCGGGAGACCGACAGGCGGATCGGTGCAGCGTCTGCAGTGATGCGGACTTTGTATCGATCCGTTGTGGTAAAGAAGGGGCTAAACCGAAAGGCGAAGCTTTCGATTTACCGGTCGATCTACGTTCCTACCCTCACCTATGGTCAGCTGTGGGTCCGAAACAACAAGATCCCGGATACAAGCGGCCGAAATGAGTTTCCTCCGCAGGGTGTCTGGGCTCTCCCTTAGAGATAGGCTGAGAAGCTCGGTCATCCGGGAGGATCTCAGAGTAGAGCTGCTGCTCCTACACATCGAGAGGAGCCAGATGAGGTGGCTGGGGCATCTGATTCGGATGCCTCCCGGACGTGTTCCGGGCACGTCCCACCGGGAGGAGATCCCAGGGACGACCCAGGACACGCTGGAGAGACTACGTCCTTCGGCTGGCCTGGGAACGCCTCGGGATCCCCCCGGAAGAGCTGGAGGAAGTGGCTGGGGAGAGGGAAGTCTGGGCGCTGGGAGTCCCTGCTAAAGCTACTGCCCCCGCAACCCGACCTCGGATAAGCGGTAGAAAATGGATGGATGGATGGATGAAGATAACTTGAAAGTGTGTTGAGAGGAAGATAAAGTGAAATCAAAGCCTCTTATCAGTGGCGGAACGAAGGAAGGATGTTGATTAAACTTTGAATCTAGGAAGCTCTTCTCCGACAGTGAGAAAAGTCTTAGCAAATACAGTAGATGAAAGGGGGAGGGAAAAAAACAAAACATTTTCTTTTCTATCTTTTAAGAGAATGCGAAAAGGAGAAAGCTCAACTGAGAGAGGGGGGGGGGGGGAGCAAAGACAGAGAGGGTGCTGGATTAGGAGGCCTCTGAAGAGGATGGCGCACTAATGAGCTGGCATTTACCCTACAGTGACTCTGGAAGGGTGCATGTGTGTGGGTGTGCATTGGATACAAAGTTCCCCTATCTAGCTTATTCACACAAAACACCGAACAATACAGTGGATATAAAAAGTCTTCCGATCCCTGTTCAAATGCCAGGTTTTTGTGATACAAAAAAGTGAGAGAGAGATGTCATTTCAAAAATTGTTCCACCATGAATGTGACCTATAACTCAATGCTTTAACAAGGAACAAAAACCTCCAGATCATCCATCCATCCATCCATCAATTTTCTGAGCCGCTTCTCCTCACTAGGGTCGCGGGCGTGCGGGAGCCTATCCCAGCTAACATCAGGCAGGAGGTGGGGTACACCCTGAACTGGTTGACCTCCAGATCAGCTAAACTTTATTTGGGGTTAATCAGAGGCACTTTCATTCTGGCAGGTGTGTGTTGACGCTCATGAAATGTGAGGTTGAAAGTCATTGGTTAATTCTCAGCTTATTATCTACAGCTATTTTTACTTTCCCTCTCTTTTTTATCAGAGTCACAGTCACAATCTTAAATGATATATCTTAGTCAAATTTGCCCCATTGGTGCAGGCCTGGCCACCAGGCGGTCGCCTTCGAGCCCCACCTCCAGGCCTGGCTCCAGAGGGGGGTCCCGGAGACCCGTGTCCGGGCAAAGGAAACCTAGATCCATATATTTTGTTCTTCATAGGGGTTTTTGGAGCCGTGCTTTGTCTGGTCCCTCACCTAGGACCTGTTTGCCATGGGTGACCCTACCAGGGGCGTGAAGCCCCAGACAACTTAGCTCTGAGGATCATTGGGACACACAAACCCCTCCAACACGATAAGGTGACGGCTCAAGGAGAGGGTCTGACATTGTGTGTGACATAATCTCAAAAGTAGTATAAGAGATAACAATGCGAGTTGCCATTCTGTATGTATTCATAGTGCACGGTTTTTGGTGTGGATTGTCCTGGCAAAAGCAGTGACATTCTTAACAAACTAACTAAACCCCCCACCCCCCCAAAAAAATATACCAGCACTTCACACCCAGCTCAATGTTATTTAGCTAGAATACACCCTCAACTTTACCACCTTAATTTTGTAGGTGAAATCGCAACTGTAACTATGAAGTTACCATAAAACTTTGGACAACTAAAACAATTTTCTGTTTTCCTGAGCATGTCACAAGAACAATGGGATTTGGTGACTCACACAACATTTGGTGAGTCACATAAACAGCCAGTTGTAATCCACTGGGTTGAGAATGCATTGTGCCGTCAGGTTAGCCTTTGAAAGACCACATTCAAATGACACACAGGTTAATTTTTTTTAAGCTCTCCAGTCATAAAATACCAACAGGATAGTAACAATCCTTAAATGACATGCAGAGGGGGTGAAAAGATTTAACCTTTGTGAACAAACAAAATGGAATGTGGGCCAATATCCTCCAACTGGAAGCAAACAAAGGCTTTTATGGCTAAAAGCCAAAAATCAGATAAAATGCTGAGTGAAAAACCGCACTTCCTTTTATTCCTTCTTAGCTGACTTACCCTGTAGCGAGAAGGCAGCCAACTCCACCGTTGTTTCAAATGGGCATTCAAGCCTGAAATTGTAGACAGGGCTGGTAAGATGCAGAAAAATGGGCCAAAAGCATTATGACTTCGATAACATGTCATCCCACAATCAGAGTAGGAAGAACATATCTTTATGTTTAAATGTTGATGCAGGAAAATGGCTTACTTTCCACTGAGGATGTCTTGTTTCAACTGCAATACAAAAAGGTATCTGAAAGAAAAACAAGCTTACGCTGTGAAACATGGCAATGAATAATGAATTTCAAATAACAAGCAGACGTGAGTAATAAAATGCTACTCATTTACAATTAATTCTTTGATAAATTATCCTTGTCTGAGTAGTTTTAACATGTCATACATGAGTATTTTTGTTTAGAAGAAATGAAACTTTTACTCCTACATTGAGCTGCATTCCACTCGCTACTTGTATTTTTATTTAAATACCGCTTACGTAATCTACAATGGGAGGAAAAAGTACGTGACCCCTTTGGAATTTCATAAATTTCTGAAAAAAATCGGTCATAAAATGCGGTCTGAGCTTCATCTAAATTACAAGAATAAACAGGGTCAGCTTAAACTAATACCATACAAACAATTACAGAGTTTTATATTTTTTATTGAAAATAAAATGTAGACATTCACAGGACAGGGAGGAAAAAGTAAGTGAACATTCAGGCTACGGATTCTCCAAGTGCCAATCAGAATCAGGTGCAAGTCAACATGGAGTCCAATCAATGATAAAAGATTGTGGAGGTGTGGCATAAAACTGCTCTGTCTGATAGAAAACACATCAGTTTAGAATTGTCAAGAAGCATTGCATGATGTGTACCATCCTTGCTCAAAAGAGCTCCCAGAAGACCTACGATTTTTTTTCGAGGAGTGGAAGTCGAAAAATTATTATTTATTATTTATAATAGTAATAATTATAATATATATATATATATATATATATATATAATAATAATATTATTTATTATTTATAATATTAATAAAAGTTCAAGCTTATGTGTTAACTCACCTGGTAAGCTCCTCGTGCAGGTTGTTTGGCTCAGAGGAGTAGAACTTAACTCTCATGTGGAGGCAGTATGGTGGGCCAACTAAAAGATGTGAAATTACAGCAGGATGTCAAGCATGAGAACTGTTTACTGCACTTAATATTACCCAAACTACCACCAGCGAAATATGAAATAAAACTGCAAGGCCAGATGCATAGTTCGCACGCAGATTTGTTATTCTTACAATAATATTTTTGAACTTGCTCGTAAAAGTGTCAAGAAAAAAGTAACTGTTTATCTTTAGTAAGAAGGGAACGTAGGGCCCTTGTACACTTACTTTTCACTTGTTTTTTGATACTTTTTGTAACATCAAGCCAGTGCTGAAACATAAAAACAACAATTCATTAAACAATGCCGCACGTAAAAAAGCAGTACTAAAGCAGCATTAGCTAAGTTTAAAAGTCGTATTGGATCTTATGAGATTGTGTATATGTAACTAACGAAGTGGCAAGAAAATGTATCTATTAAACTTGACCCAGCCCCCACTTTGCTTTGTTCTACGCTAGACCTGCAGGCTCTATGAAGCATGAAGGAAGTCAAGAGAGGAAGAGCTGGTGACTGTGATGGAGCATGTGTTAGTGAGTGAAAGAGTGAGGAACTCTGAGCACCGTGGCGTCCTCTCCCCCACATTCCTCCTTTCAGACTTCTCTCCCACTTTTCGCAGACTACCTCCAGCCCTGAATGATGTGTCCCTCCCCTCAGCTAAATCTTCCCCAGTGTCAGTCCTCGCTCCTTTTTTATGGCCCTCGCAGGGCATCGGTGTGAAGGACCAAGGTTACTGGCACACCAACAACTAAAAACAAGTCTGTGCCTGAGCACCAGCTGACTCTTTAAGCTGACAAGAGGACCAGAACCAATCCGTTTAGCCCAGCCACCGAGGAAGTGATGCTGATGTCATTTTGATTTTGGGGTGGACCCCAAAAATGCCAAAAAATGTGAAAATTCCTCCATCCCTGCAACTAATTATAATGGCACATCCACAACTCAACAACATTTTTTGAAAGGTGCTAAACAGGACATATTAAATTGCTTGTTTACGAGGGGTTGATCAACTGAAGATTTTCTGTATTTGACTATAATGTGATGAAAGTCGAGTCAGTCAATTAATCAATGACACCATTGATAAGATTTTTTCAGCATACTACAGCGGTCCCCAACCTTTTTTTTTTTTGCACCACAGACCAGTTTCAGAAAGACATATTTCAACAGACTGGAAAAGAAACAAATAAAAACAATGACTAAAAATCCAACTGTTGTAATTAGCGGGAGTTCTGCATGTTCTTCTCTTCAAATATCTCGCCAGTCTCATCTTGTGTTCCCTAGAATACTGTTATATAACAGTGGGGCTAATTTGCATACTCACGTAAATTAAGTAGAGCTGCACTGAATTTGGTAAAATGCACAGATTAGCTTTTTGGTTTTAATCAGACTTTTTGGAAGGGATGAAACCAAGGTTCCAGTGTAATTTTTGCTCACTGGTGTATTTTGAGGAAAGGACACAGACATCTTATTAAGACAGTTTTAAATTGTGTAGGGGTGGTGGGGGGGAAAGAACCTTACCGGAACTTGTGCAGAGTCCATGAAGCGCAGTCCAAAGTAGTCTTTTTCTACTATGTCCAGATGGTACATAATCTGGTCAAACAGCTCCTCACCTTTGGCTTTTTTCTGATGAGAGGGCCCACAAAAAGAAAGAAAGAGCTGTTAGGTTTCTCAGTGCTGACGCACCTCTTTATTAGCTTTAAACAAGCAACGCCAGCACCAAAATTCAGTTTTTTGTCTTTCTTTCCCATCTTGTTCCTTTTGTGGTTATTGTGTTCCATTTTGTGTTGATGTGTTTCACTGAATCCAGGTATGAGTAAATCTTTTAAACAGCCTGAATAGGAGTTGCCGTTTCCAACAAGGCTGTACCAGTTACTGAATGTGTTCTGCCTGGGACTGGAAGATCTCTCCCTCACATGGAGACACACACAGACACACACACACACACGCACACAAATTTGTCTTCCAAACCTCAACTTGAGGCATGGCGACAGTGTTGCCATGGCAATAGGGGTTTAAGTGCCCCAGACACTCTGGAGTTGAGAGAAGTGGAGAAGCTGGACACACCGTGTGATCACCTGACTTTTGTGGCCATTCCACAGTCTTTGTGCACAATACTTTATGTTTTGAGAAGCACAAAATATAAATATAATCTCATAAAATCACTCTGTTAATGCTATAGCATTGATAAACACACCTTTTTCCATGCATTAACTGTACTATGATGGTACTGTAAATCCTATTTGTAATTGTTTTCAACTTACCCAGGACACTACTACTAAGTAACAAATTTAAGGACATGACCCATCATCGGTAGCCAAAGTTTGTTCACGCTCACACAGTTATTAGTGTGCAACTCAAGGGGGGGCGGCCCCATGCTAGTTGGCATAGCTGAAGAGGCAGAGTGCACCCCTACAGTACCCTTGGGATAGAGAGAGGGAGTGCATACAAAGGACTCATTGTGCATGTGTGTTTGTGTGCCATGCTTTGTTACAGTACTTCAAGTGTTTTTTGTTTTTTGTTCAGTTCTTTTGCACTCTAGCGGCATGTGATCACACAAACATGTCTCAACCATTGAGTCAGAGAGGTACAATTTGGACATTTGATAAAGATCTGCACATAACTTCAGTCAATGAACCAACCATAAAGTTTAAATGATGGAATACAAACTGGTTTCACTACTTTAGTCAGGCAAAATGACACTGTGGAAAACAGACAGGCTAAATAAATGCGTAGTAGTAGTTACTAAGTGTAATGGTAAGTGTATTTGTATTCTTCAAGTAATAATAATAATTTGTAATAAGTATGGAACATTTTCACACATATTAGGTGAGGGACAGCAGATGTAACTGCCTCAGGTGCTAGAAATGCCATAAACAAATGCAGTGCAGCTCAGCCTCTGGCTAGCAGACTTCATGACTTGGCAATTATGCTTTTGGCAGAACCACAATCTATTTGAATTTATTCAGTCAGGATTCAGGGCAGACCACTAACTAGCTATGGATTACTACTATTACTCAACCGCAGCGCTGCCTTTGATACCGCTGATCACAATATACTACAAAATTGCCTCGAAACGCGTATCATCGGTATTACAGGCCCAGCACTTTCTTGGTTTAGATATCTCTCAGATAGGACGGACCGTGTAATTCGTGGTAATGTGACCTTTGAGTATTATAATGTCACTTGTGGAATTCTGCAGAAATCGGTACTCAGCCCTTTTTTGTTCAGTGTTTATAGGCTGGCGCTTGGCGATATTCTACGCAAAGAGTGGATGTCCTGTAACTTTTTGCTCCTTAACCTTGAGAAAACTGAGCTGTGCCACTGCTAAAACACCCACTTGTTTAAGGACAAAAAATAAACTCTACTTTATAAATGTGTTGTTAATAACGTTTAATAACGTTTGTTGCAAACCAAACCAAACTACTTCTTAAAATAAAATCAACAATAGTTGAACAAACTATTTTCCTTGAATTCTGATTTTAACTAGTCATCCATAAATTTGTTGTGTATCGGTATATTAAATAGCATGATGAGGTGAATACATTGGACTTTTTTTTTTATATTTACAGTCATAACGACCCTCTAACTATAATGTGGCGTGTGACAAAAATTTAGTTTGACATCTCTGGAATAAAGTATATAATAAAGACCAGGCAAAAAAACAAACAACTGTAGCAGGGGAATGCAAATACTAAAACGTCACAAATATTAAAGGAACACGTTCATCTTACCAAATCTTGGTAATCAATACAATTGACAATAGAAGCATGACACTGAGGGCATTTTTTCCCCCTCTCTCCAAACCCAATAGGTCAAAGGTGGGAAAACAATCAGTGTGCCATACCAGAGGCATGCGGGTGGAAGAAAATATGAAAACATTTGTTTGGTCTTGACCATCACAAAAGAAGAAACAACAAAGAAAAGCTCAGTCAAATAGGCATTTAGACTGAAGTCTGCTTTCTTGGTGTCGACTTGGTGACGAGCTGCATGTGTCATATGACGCGGTCATGTGATTAAGCGTGTTGTCCAGAGAGGATCATGGAATTACAGGTGATCAACCACTGAAGTGTAGACGCACACATGTGAATAAGGGGCTGTGCTACTGACACAACAACACACCCTATTACTACCTAGGGCAGTAGCCTGCCAGCTCCATCTTCATCATCCTTCTATCAATATACTCACTATTTCTCCTCTGAACGTGTCCAAACATTCGAAGTCTGCGCTCTCTAACTTTGTCTCCAAAACATCCAACCTTGGCTGTCCCTCTGATGAGCTCATTTCTAATTTGATCCAACCTGGTCACTCCGAGAGCGAACCTCAACATCTTCATTTCCGCCACCTCCAGCTCTGTTTCTTGTTGTCTCTTCAGTGCCACTGTTTCTAATCCGTACATCATGGCTGGCCTCACCACTGTTTTATAAATTTTGACCTTCATCCTAGCAGAAACACTTCTGTCACATAACACACCTGACACCTTCCTACACCTGTTCCAACCTGCTTGGACCCATTTCTTCACTTCCTGACCGTAATCACCATTGCTCTGGATGGTTGACCCCAAATATTTAAAGTCCTCCACCCTTGCTATCTCTTCTCCCTGTAGCCTCACTCTTCCCCCACCACCCCTCACATTCATGCACATATATTCTGTCTTACTTCGGCTAATCTTCATTCCTCTGCTTTCCAGTGCATCCCTCCATCTTTTTAACTGTTCCTCCACCTGTTCCCTGCTTTCACTGCAGATCACAATGTCATCTGCAAACATCACGGTCCATGGGGATTCCAGTCTAACCTCATCTGTCAGCCTATCCATCACCCCTGCAAACAGGAAGGGGCTCAGGGCTGATCCCGGATGCAGTCGCACCTCCACCTTAAATTTGTCTGTCACACCTACAGCACATCTCACCACTGTTCTGCTGCCCTCGTACATGTCCTGTATTATTCTAACATACTTCTCTGCCACTCCAGACTTCCGCATGCAGTACCACAGTTCCTCTCTGGGTACTCTGTCATAGGCTTTCTCTAGATCTACAAAGACACAATGTAGCTCCTTCTGACCTTCTCTGTACTTTTCCAGCCACATCTTCAAGGCAAATAATGCATCTGTGGTACTCTTTCTAGGCATGTAACCATACTGTTGCTCGCAAATACTCACTTCTGTCCTGAGTCTAGCCTCCACTACTCTTTCCCATAACTTCATTGTGTGGCTCATCAACTTTATTCCTCTATAGTTCCCACAGCTCTGCACATCACCGTTGTTCTTAAAAATGGTCACCAGCACACTTTTCCTCCATTCCTCAGGCATCTTCTCGCACGCTAGAATTCTGTTGAACAAGCTGGTCAAAAACTCCACAGCCACCTCTCCTAGATGCTTCCATACCTCCACAGGAATGTCATCAGGACCAACTGCCTTTCCATTTTTCATCCTCTTTAATGCCTTTCTAACTTCCCCCTTACCAATCATTGCCACTTCCTGGTCCACCACACTTGGCTCTTCTACTCTCCCTTCTCTCTCATTTTCCTCATTCATCAACTCCTTGAAGTATTCTTTCCATCTATCTAGCACACTACTGGCACCAGTCAACATATTTCCATCTCTAGCCTTAATCACCCTAACCTGCTGCACATCCTTCCCATCTCTATCCATCTGTCTGGCCAACCTGTATAGATACCTTTCTCCTTCTTTAGTGTCCAACCTGGCATACATGTCATCATATGCCTCTTGTTTGGGCTTTGCCACCTCTACCTTTACCCTATGTCGCATCTCAATGTATTCCTTTCGCCTCTCCTCGGTCCTCTCAGTGTCAAACGTCTTAGCTAACCTTTTTCCTTGTATGATTTCCTGTACTGTGAGGTTCCACCACCAAGTCTCCTTCTCTCCTTTCCTGCCAGCCTCTCTGATCACCTTGGCTGCAGTGGTCCAATCTTCTGTAAGCTCCTCCTCTTGACCGAGAACCTGTCTCACCTCTTCCCGAAAAGCTGCACAACACTCGTCCTGTCTCAGCTTCCACCACATGGTTCTCTGCCTATGTCTTCTCACCACCACCAGAGTCATTTTACACACCACCATCCTATGATGTCTAGCCACAGTCTCCCCTACCACTACGTTACAGTCAGTAACCTCCTTCAGATTACATCGTCTGCACAAGATGTAATCCACCAGCGTGCTTCTACCTCCGCTCTTGTAGGTCACCCTATGTTCCTGCCTCTTCTGGGAAAAAAAGGGTTCAAAACAGCCATTTGCATCCTTTTTGCAAAGTCTACCACAATCTGTCCCTCCAAGTTCCTTACCTGGATGTCGTACTTACCCATCACTTCTTCATCACCCCTATTTCCTTCACCAACATGTCCATTACGATCTGCACCAATCACAACTCTCTCTCTGTCTGGGATGATCAGAACTACTTCGTCTAGCTCCTTCCAGAATTTCTCTTTCACCTCGAGGTCACATCCTACCTGTGGGGCATAGCCACTAATCACATTATACATAACCTCAATTTCAAGTTTCAGCCTCATCACTCGATCTCATACTCTTTTCACCTCCAAGACATTCTTAGCCAACTCTTCTTTTAAAATAAACCTGACTGCATTTCTCTTCCTATCTACACCATGGTGAAATAATTTAAACCCTGCTTGTAAACTTCTAGCCTTACTGCCTTTCCACCTGGTCTCCTGGACACACAATATATCAACCTTTCTCCTAATAATCATGTCAATCAACTCCCGAGATTTTCCTGTCAAAGTTCCAACATTCAAAGTCCCCACATTCAGTTCTAGGCTCTGTGCTTTCCTCTTCTCTTTCTGCCGAAGAACCCGCTTTCCACCTCTTCTTCTTCGACCCACAGTAGCTGAATTTCCACCGGCGTCCTGCAGGTTGAAGGCGCCAGTGGCGGACGTTGTTAACCTGGGCCACGACCAATCCGGTATGGAATTCTTTGGATGAAGGCTCATATTTGTTTGGTAAATTTTTAAGCCGGATTCACTTCCTGACGCAACCCTCTGCATTTATCCGGGCTTGGGACCGGCCTACAGTTTGCACTGGCTTGTGCCCCCCATAGACCTGCATTGCTAGTACTCCTACTTTTAATTTGTAAAAAAAAAATAATAATAATAATTTCCACGATTAAAATAAAGCACAGATACATTTATGATTTAAATGTACAATAATATTAATTACAGAGTAACATTTGCCAACAAAGTGTTGCAAACTCCAACAGCGTTGTTTCATTGTGTATTCAAATTGGCAAAAAAACAACCCCATCATAACAGTGTTTGTAATTGAGCTCATATTTGTGATGAATAGTTGCACTGTGCTCTATCACACACAAGTCAATTCATACACTATTTAAACCTTGCTCTCAGCCACAGCCTCAGACAGACCATAAATGAGCTAAATATAGTCATATTTTCTAGTTTAGATGGTTTTGCCTCACATGGTGCAGTTGACAGACTTAAACGTATTCATTGTGCTAGTGAGAGGAGCTAAGAGTAAGAGCTGAACACGTCTGACTGCACATGAAGACACAAGCGAATGATTTACATGACATCTCTGTCATACCTAAATTTTGAATTGCCCAAAGTTAATACAAGAGAGTTATTCGTTTAAATGGCTTGTTATGTTGGTTCATATACGTTTTTTGTAATGATATAGTCATTTGTTAATGTTCATCCATTTTCTAAAGTGCTTGTCCTCATTAGGGATGCAGGCGAGTGGAAGCCTATCCTAGCTGACTTTTGGGCAAAAGACAGGGTACACCCTCAACTGGTCACCAACCAATTCCAGCCTTTGTTAATGTATAGAAATGTTTTTTCAAGTACCCCCAGACGTAAAGAGACCCAAAAATGGCTGTAAGGTTGGAAAATCACAAAATGGACATGGTTATAATCTTCTGTAAGACATGTTGTGCCTTGACTATTGAGAACATGTACAGTATGTTTATACAGTGGCACCTTGACGAATGAGTAACTCGACCTACAACCTTTTTAGATATGAGCTCTTACTAAGCAGAGTTTTTGCTTTTACTTGCGAAGCGAAACTTGACATTTGAGTGCTATAGGACAGCATGTGGCTCTACTCACTTCACAACAAGCAGCGGTTTGGCTGATATAATTAGTAAATATTCTTAAAAAGAAGGGGCTTCAAGCTCTTCATTGCCACTACTAGTTAGAGTTTACCGTTACACTAGCCATAAAACAAAGGGAATTACACATTGTGCATTTGAAACAACCACATAGCCTCCACCAAGCAATGGAAAAAAACCACAGCCACACGGACTAACAATTAACATAAGAAAAAAAAACACCCACCAAGGGTGTTTAAAACAGTTTTAAGATATGGACAAGAGATCCATTACGCCGGAGAGGTTACGGAGATAGGGTGACAAACATTGTATTTTGGAGGTGATTGTGTTCAACTTCAGAGAGTCCACAGTACAACAATGAGAGGTTACGCCTTACCGGCAGGTCGACGCTGACATCGGTCCCGTCCAACAAGGACACACGGCAAGTAATGACGGACTTGGCATCCCCAGCAGCCGGGATGTGTGTTGTAGCGCGCTGGGCCTCCCGTAGCCGCGTTTTTTCTGCATGCTTGCGGATGGAGCGTCGCCCCAGGGTCCTGCGCAGGAAACTCAGCATGCTGGGAGCGAGGGAGGGTTAGACTACGCCACCTGCATCACACACATTGCACACAAGTGTTTAAAACATGGGCGAAGAGGATGAAATACACAAACAGTGTAACGTAATACAAGGGTACAACAAACAGTAGATGGGCAAGTGTCTCTAAGTGTTAATGATAGTGTAGTGGTTCACTACTTTTACAGGCATTTGCAAAGTGTTTAAAACATGGGCTGATGAATAAACATACAGAGCTGGCAGTGTCAGGTGGCGCAGGTGTAGAAAAAAGATGAGACACGTCTACTTTATATGTCACTGTAGTGGCTCAGTAATTTAAGTGTAATTGTAAAATCTTTAAAACATGGGCTGTGATGGTAAAACACACCGGGAACAACACAGGTGTACAACACTGATGGGCACGTGCATATACATGTCACACAAAGTGCAGTGGTTTACTACGTTGAAATGCATTTGTAAGTGTATTTGCAAAGTGATTAAAACATGGGCTATGATGACAATGACACAAACACGGGAAGCTGTGAAAGATGGCACAGGTGTACAACAGACACTTTAAGTGTTTATTTGCGTCACTTACATTTAATTAAAGACATTTAAGTGGTCATTTTAAAAGTTATTGTAAAAGAAAATGTATGCATAGCAATAACTTTCTTTAAAAGGGAGAAATATATCGTCCTAATGTGATCCTTGAAGCATTTATGGCCAAAAATTGGCTTCCTATAGACAAAATTATATAATGGGTAGAAAAATGACATTATTTCGATGAAAACAAAAAGAGGTGAAATGAGGCCAGCAAGTAAAATAACGCTGCTTGTTGGGGCTCTGACTTAAACGACGTAGTAATGTAAAGAGCAAACATTTACAAATGTTAGTGGGAATACTCAAATATTTAACGTAAATGAAAGGGGGCGGAGGGGGGGGATGGGTAAATGTGATTATTAGCTTTATTTGTTCTCAGCTACGGGGCCTAAAAGTACCTGCAGGGAACGAAGCAACAGGTGTGCGCTTGGTTTCAAGTACGAGCTACGCCGTTGCAGTGCCCGCAATTGCACTGCGAGCGTAACAATTCGGTCCGGTGATGGGAAACAAGCGCCGCCTGGAGCTCTCTTTGCCTGGACCTAAGATACACTTGCCCGGCTGTGGGCACTTGTGGATTCGGAGCAGAAGCCAGAAATACTTACCGAAGTTCCTCTGTTAAATCCAGTGCGAAAGCACGCCCGCTGGCATTTTAGTAGCGCGACGAGCAACATGGAGCATTTTTAATGTTCGAACTTTGCTTCCTATTTTAGTCCGCCTCACGACCACTGTGCGAGATTTTCCTCTTGCAGGTCCGAAGTCGGAAACAAAAAAAAAGCAGGAGGAAAAGCTTTCCCCGGAAGTGACGTCAAACAAACCCCAAACAACAACGTGATTAGCATTTTTTAAAGAGACATGCACTTTTTTTTTTTTTTTTAATGAAGACAGCGTTCACGCTTGCTATGCGTATTTGCTTCCAGTTAATCAAGAAACAGAAGTCATTTGCTTTGAGGTCGAATTGGTAATGTGGAAATAAGAATAATGGCACAGGTTCATTTATTCATTCAACACCTTAACTGGTATAAATGACCTAATCCTCATTTTACACGGTCCCACGTACGACATCTAGAAGTTGAAAACAAAAAAAAAGGGCGCTCAGTTACCGAAGAATTTGATTATTACATTTTTATGGCCAAGAAGTGTTTTTCATACACATTTACTGTGGTACTGTGGTCGGAACACACTACGCTACTGCGTTAGTGTGTTCCGACTTACGTACACATTTAACAGAAGTCCGTCGTAAACCAAGACACCACTACTGGAGATGTTTTTTAATAAGCATAAGCGCCCTCTTCCGGATAGTTTTTATTCATTGTTTCCTAACCTTTATTGAGCCATTGCACAAACACTACTTACAAAAAGTTTTTGGGCTATTCGACTGACAGGTGAAATTTAAAATTCACCCTAAAATGCTCTGCAACCTTAATTTACACACGGCCACGATTCTGGGTTTGAAACTCAGCTCAGTCCCTCCTGCATGGAGTTTGTTTACTTTGGCTTCCTCACACATTCACCAAAACATGCATGTTATTTTAATTGAAGACTCTAAATTGTCCATTGGAGTGAATGTTAGTGCTAATGGTTGTTTGTCTTAATTGTCAAATCGCTGATTGGTTTGCGGGCACCGAATACTCTTGTGTGCACAACTTTTGTGTCTCATTGCTGCTACCTTTTTTTCCCCACATGCAATTATCCCAGTTGTAATTCACACCTTCTTCTCAATGCTGTCACTTCTCTTCTGTTGAGTTTTGGAAAATCATCTGCACCAAACTAGAAAGTAAATTGCAATCATTTGTGAAGCTCTTAAGCATCCTTTTACTGAAACTTCAATATTGTTCACACTTGCAAAAAACAAATAAATACTAAAGTCCACTGTACTACAGTTTGCATATTACTCACATATGTTGTCCTTTGTAAAAGGGAAGTAAAAATAAACATATGACAGATAATGTGGTTGCACAAGCATGTACACCAACCTAGAAATGGGGATGTGGCTGCATTCAAAATTAAAGAACCACATTCAAACTAATGTTAAATGGGATTCAGCACAGACCTGTCACCATTTAAAGTGCCACTGCTTGACCACAAATAAATTTCAGTTGCTCTAGTCGATTTTTTGCAGTCACGTCTTATACAGAACAAGCCGAGAGCTTCTGCAGCATCAGAGGGATCTCATAAAGGTATCAGTCAGCAGTAAGGTACAGTGGACCCAGTGCGGATAGGAACCAGGACAGCAAATCGTGGAAAATCAGCGGATAATTGGCACCCGTTACAAGTACGAACAATTCTTCAATAAGGTGGGATCAACCAACACTTAGCCTTTTCGGGTTGGTCCAAAAATGTTTTTTTTTTTAATTGTAAAAATGAGTGACATTCTCAAGAAGTGGCTGTCCCTCCAAAAAGCTGGTCAATGGAGGCTCCCAAGAGGCCGACAGCAACATTGAAGGAGTTGCAGGAATTTGTGGCAAGTACTGGCTCATAAGTTTGAGAAATGTGGTACGGTGGCAAGACATAAACCTTATCTCAGGAAAGAAAAAAAGCAATCTCCTAAATGCATGCTGAAAAATGTATGGGCCGATAAAACCAAGGTTGAAATTTTTCTCCATAATTCCAAAAGATATAATCGGCCGAAACACAACACTGCTGACGACCAAACGAACCTACAGTGAAGCATGGTGGTGGCAGTGTCAGGTGTTGGGGTTATTTTTCTTCAGCTGCAACAGCTAGTCAAAGTGGAAGGAATTATGAACAGTTCCAATTAGAAGTCCATGTTAGCACAAAACCTTCAGGTTTCGGCTAGAAGGCAAAAAAAAAAAAAAAAATCAGGAAAAGTCTACTAGAACAGCTGCACTTTATGTGGGGTTCATCAGAGGCATTTTAAATTGTGGCAAGTGTGTGCTGACTCCCATTTAACATGAGTTTGAATGTTTGAATTGGTTAACTTTGACCAGCCACACCAACAGTTATTAGTGGGTGTTAAACTTGTGCAACCCCATTATCCAAGTTGTGTTTTTACTTCCCTTCTCTATCAAGTTGTACAGGCTTGTACATCATAACGCTGGAAAAAGTTTTTGTTTTATCTTGGTCTTTTTATATGCCCTGTACGTCGATATGAAATAAGCTATGGCTATCAAATTAGGGAGTGCTCATTCCAAGGACCAATCTCTTCTCTTGACCTCACTTTTGCAGTGAGTAAAAGCAAGGTGATCTGAAGCGACATCTCCATGCTTTGACAGACAAGCTTTAATTGTTCACAATCAAGCTTATAGACACGTCCAAAGCACCAGTAAAACCAGGATTCCAGTCAGAAAGAAACAAGACATTTGTACGACACACAAAAAGCTTCATTTAAAATATGAGGAAAAACATCGTGTTGGGGTTTTAGCATATATACTCGCCGGTATCGATTGTGTCAAGTCAAATCAAGACGTCTTGAAATACACATCAGTTGTGTAACATTTGAATCATCCAGAGGAAAACAACAAAATACTTCTGCTCACAATTGATTTTCCCTTTTATTTTAAAGATTTTTTTTTTTAATATACAACATCGTATTTACAGGGTCTAGCATTATTTACACAAAATTAACAAGTGGCACTGTGTAGTTAGAAGTTCTCCCCCCATTCGTGTCTTACTTTTAAAACAAATGAAAATAAATCCTAAACACGAATAAGGAACTTTTTTTCTTTTCTTTTCAGTAGCACTACTTGGCACTCAGCATTCTACAAAGTGCTATCGTTCTCCCAGCCATCTACAACAGGTTTCATCTTTGCAAAAAAAATACAGCTAAAGCAGACCCTTCGCATTCTGGAACTCCTCTAAAACTACCTTAGATCAGTACCCTAAACGCACCAAATATGGGTCATTTACAAATCGTTTCAATTATACAGCTGCTTGCTGGATGTTTGGTGCAGGTGTACACATGCTATCTTTAGGGACATGTGGTTTTATTTTCTTGGTAAAATGGCATACCGGAAAAAGTTTTGGTCTTATATGTCTTGGAGATGCCGCTCTTACGGGGTCTTAAAAAGTGTTGGTTTTAAACTAAATATTTTTGAATTTTTTAAATGACCAACTCGGCTAGTGTTGTTCTTTTAAAAAGAAGCTCGAGGATGCACTGCCGCAAAAACAAACGTACGGTTCCACTGTTCCAACAGACCACAATATAAAGCATGAGAAGGATAGACGAGATGTGATGTGGGAGCCAGATCAGTCTTGGATGAGAACAAAACTTCTTGATAGGGGACAAAGTATCAGTATGACACAGGATAAAAGGTTGAGATAAGCGCGCTTTGAACACTGGGCCGGTTTCTCAGAACAGACTAATAAAAATAATCATGTCAATGTTTTTTTTTTTTTTTTATGGCAACATGTTTCATTCCAGTTAAGAGACAAGCAGGCTTAGAACAGACAGCTCCAAATATTCAAACGTTAACTCGGAGGAAGGTGATACAAGTACATCTCAATGACTTCGAGTGGTGGAAAAGGTCATTTATTTCAGTAGGTCAATTAAAAAAGTTAAGTTGATATAATATATATAGATTCATTAAAATAGGAACGCAAAGGTAAGTACTTTTCAAAAGGCCAATTCTAAAGTAATTTCTATGGTAAAAATCTAATTGATTGTTTCCAATGTAATATTCCAATTTCTACACTGAAGTCCCGCATATTTGCGGCTCGGCATTTCCAAATTTTTGGGGGAAACCTATCTTCCGTCATTCACTGAAAAAGCCACATACAGTATTCTTCGCTTTTTGCTCATGTGAAGGCAATTAAAGTATTGCTTTGCTGCTATCTCATGGCATCTTGGTGCCAAGGAACTATCGTGAAGTGAGTTATGGAACTTAATTTAGACAAAAGTAGTGCTCTGGCGTCAACTCGTGGCATCTTGGTGCCAAGGAACTATGTTGAAGTGAGTTGATGCTTTGATGCCATCTTGTGGGATTTATAGGGTGGGTGTCAATTACTTGCAAATTAGCTGTATATATATAAGCATCACAATTATAAAAAACAAAAACATTAAATATTTCAGTGTGTAGTGAATCTATATTATACAAGTATGACTTTTTCAATTTAACTACTAAAACAAATTAAGGTTCCCACAAATTCAAATGTATTGAGATGCAACTGTAAAGAAGGACTGAAAAAACGGAAACTTCCAAACGAAACTCATCCAGTCGTCAAAGAACGCGATGAAACATTACACACCAACAATGGTGAATCATGTCAATCAATAACAAAAGTCAATAACAACATGACGTTAAATAAATTAAGAGTCCATGTTGGACTTGATCACTTGGGCCGGTGAACACTCAACTGCCATCACTTAGCTTTAAAAACAAGTACCTTGAAATGATGGTGAACCACTACATATCCTCAAATAAGACTAAAAAAGTGCCGCGCATGTTACCAATCAGAAAAATCCAAGGGAGTGAAAACATGAGGATTTTCAGGTTTTTTTTTCCCCCCCCAATAGTGTGCCGCGTTATTTTTTTTTTTTTTAAAAAAAAAATTTTCAGGCTTCATATCTGTATGGACTCACCAAATGGTTCCACTAAGTGGGAACGAGGGGACTTGCTCTGTTTGTGTGCGTTTCCTGGGAAATATCCACGTATTTTAGGGTGAAACCCTCCACCCCATAAAAAACTCAAAGGGCCCGTCCATCATGACAGGGTGCACAAAAACATCTCAAGGACCCAAAATTGAACAGGAAGTCAGCCATTTGCGTTTAAAGCAGCCATTTTGGGCGAACTCCATGCCTCGGACTCCTACTAGGGAATTTGACCAAATGAGCCCCTACAGTACTACTACACCCAAAAAAAAATTCCTATGCCTATGAAAAAAAAATCCTATGGCAATCAATGAGGGTGGCTTATGTCATCAAAGTTTAAAGATCATTTGAGCAGTGAAAAAAGGGGTGTGAGGGCCCATTTAATGTGCATTGATTTCAAGTGATTCATGCACACAAATTTGAAAAAAGGGGTGCCCACTTAACACGCCGTGAAAATTGTAAACCTGTTTTGTTCTTCACTACACCATATGTCTGCCAGCTGAAAAAAGAAAAAAAGAAAAGCAATGAACCAAAGTCACCACGCTAAATTTGACTAAATGTCCATCTGTCAGTCTGAAGCGAGAAAGCCGAGAAAGATCAAAACAATAAATTAAATTGCGTCTTTTTTCCATCCTCACAAAGCAAAAGAATTAACGAAGCAGTTAAGAGTACTCGAGACTACTTTACTACTTAAAAGTGGACTGGTAAAGCATGACGTTCTAGACTGGTACAAACATACAACTCATTTTGTTCAGTGGAGAGGGTTTGACACAAACTAAAACAATAAATACTCTTTCGGGAGGGACAAAAGATAAAGGTTTGTCTCTGTATCAGCTAAAAGGACATTTAAAAAAAGAAAGAAAAAAGGCAGGTCTGTCTGGCAGACTCGCCCACAAGGGTGACGAGAAATGGGGGGAGGTGGGAAGCTTACCATCCATGGGACAGCCCCAGCCCCTTGGTACTTATGGCACAAAAGCAACTCAATATCCATTGTGTGTCCCCTGAACACATAACAGCATCTAATGGTACTGAATCAACACGGTGGGATTGCTTCTTTAATTGGAACCTGTCTATGGGTTTTTTTGTCTGTTGTCTATTTGTTCTTTCCATTTTTGTTATCATAAAGTGCAACAGTGCGTTTGTTCTCTCCTCCTGTTCCTGCTTCCCCTTAAAAAGTGTTACGGGTCTTCAGGATCGGGTTCAGGGTTCACGCTGGTCTCGCTGGTGGCGCTGGCGACGCTGGGTTCCTCCACTTCATCCTCCGTCACATCCCCCACGTCGAGCACCTCCACCTCTTCGTCATCGTCATCCTCGTCATCCAGATCTCCTTCCAGCAGCTCCACCACAGCCGCCTCCTCCTCCCCTACCTCGGCTTTTTCATCTCTCTCCTCTATGTTCTCCTCCTCATCCCGGTCACTGTCCGCCTTCTCTCGGAGATGGTAGACGGCAGGCGTCAGCGGGCGAACCAGGCCCTCCTCGTAGACTTTCAGGATGGCCTCACACACAAACCGATACTGACTCTGTTGGAGATTAGACAGATGAGTTACAGTCAGTTGGAGAAGTAAGACTGACAGACAGATGGCTCGACATACGGGTGTCTGGATCATCATGGCTCTCTGGTCTCTCATGGTCCGGACGATTTCCAGAGGGTACACTGGCTGGCCGCACTCCATGAGACACAACGCTGTTTCCATGGTGATCAGAACACCTGTCCGACCAATCCCAGCACTGAGAGAAAGCAGGCGGACGAGGGATTCATGTTAAAAGTAACACGTGAAACAGAAGCTGGATTTAAACTGTAGGTCCAAGTGCCCCATTCTGATTTACTGCAATAACAGTCACAGTTAGGGACACACAATAATTGGGGCACATTACATAAATCATTAATATACAGGATGACCAATTTTGTGCCCAACACTGACCCCTGGGGGACACCACACACGTTTTAGCGTTTCAAGTTAAACTCAGCTTGCTTCACAAACTGCTGCCCTTTTGTTAAATAACTTCTGAGCCAATTCAAGGTTACACGTCTAATGCCATAGTGTTCCAATTTACTGACCCATCTATCATGAGTTATGGTATCGAATCCTTTGTGGAGATCAATAAACAGCCCTGCTGCAAGCCTATTGTCTATGGAGTCAGTGATTCCTTTGATGAGTTCTGTTAAAGCTAGTTCAGTTGAACGGTTTCTTCTGAATCCATACTGACTTGGAGAGTAATTTGTTTTTCAATCAATGTATCTAATCTGTTATTGAATAGGTTTTCCATAGTTTAGGAGAATTGTGGCGAGAGACAGGCCTGTAGTTTGTGAAGTTTTATTTGTCACCAGTTTGGGCAAATCAGAATTTTGCAGTTTTCTTTTTTTGGGAATTGTCCATCTTATAGCTTTGCTTAACTTTGTATTTATCTTATTTAATGATGGGCCCACTTTGAATGTAGCATATTTCATTTTTATTTCATGGTCTAGCGACACGTTGGGCGACTGGTTAGCACATCTGCCTCACAGTTCTGAGGACCCGGGTTTAAATCTGGCCTCGGCTGTGTGGAGTTTGCATGTTCTCCCCGTGCTTGCATGGGTTTTCTCCGGGTACACCGGTTTCCTCCCACATCCCAAAAACCTGCAGGGTAGGTTAATTGAAGACTAACCCGTAGGTGTGAATCTGAGTGCGAATGGCTGTTCATTGATATGTGCCCTGCGATTGGCTGGCGACCAGTTCAGGGTGTACCCCGCCTCTTCCTCAGTCAGCTGAGATAGGCACCAGCATGGCCGCGACTCTCGTGAGGATAAGCGGTACGGAAAATGGATGGATTTAATGGTTTATCCTTTTGTTGTAGTATAGCTTTACAGCATGCGTTTTTTTTAAAATGCCTTTTATCTGAGTTTTTTGGTCCGTGCGTTAACGCTGAACTCTCATTGGCACATAGCCGAATTGTCACCTGAAACATGCAGTGTAAATCCAGCCAGAGAAAACCGACGCAGACCGTCCCATGTCTTTGATACGTCATGGCTGTGTTAAGATGGAAATTTTGCTCTGATTAAACACATGTTGACAAAAGTTACTACAGATGAGTAATTTGACTATTTGTCATTGGTTTGGCCTTTATCTTCGCTATACAAAAAGCTGCAGCCGGTGTTTCGGTGCCAATTTGTGCTTGAGATAAGAGGGGAAAAACAACACAACAAAACCAGAAAAAGCAACAGATCTTGTGTCACTTGCACTTGTTTTCCATATTGTAACGATCGTACCTGCAGTGTACCACCATTGGCTGGTCCTGCTCGGTCCTTTTACTCCGAACCAAAGCCACAAAGTCCAAGAAGTCAGTGGAGTCGTCAGGGACACCGTGGTCAGGCCATGCCATGTACTGGATCTGGGTCAGATCTCTCTGCTGCTCACTCTGAAAAGGGAAATGACAACGAATACGACTTTAGGATACTTTAGGTTTTTCACTCATTGTCTAAAACTTATCTTCTCAGTAAGACCACTAATTTGCAGCGACCTAATAGGAGCCTATAGGCCTATAGTGTCTTCCTCACTGTTGAGAAAAATTAATAAATCCACTGTTCCAGGAAATCTATTTTAAGTGTTTGGTACATCTGCCTCACAGTTCTGAATTTTGGGGTTTGAATTTCAGCTCAGGTTTTCCTTTGTGGAGTTTGCATGTTCTGCTATGTGCCCTGCGAATCGGCTGGCAACCAGTCCAGGGTGTGCCCTGCCACTTAGAAGTAAAGGGTTCTTGCATGCAAGAGACAAAACACTCAGGTTATTGTTCTAATGTGCGCAAAGGGTTGCTGATTTTATTTATCTTTTATATTACAAATAAAACACTTGTTTATATTTGTTTTTGCAGTGTCGTGAGAACACCAATAATGTGATCATTTTCGTCATTATAACTGTGATACGAAATTCCTATATTGTTCCATCTCTACCTTCAGTGACCGCTTCAGTGCGAGCGTTTTGTGCTGTCTCAACATGGTAACATGGTTTCTATGGAAACCATCTGACAGTATTGCTCCGTTCTAGACTAATACATTTTTAAAGGCCATGCTACATGGGAAAAGGTCAGGGAGGTCAACTGGAGAGATTTACACATCTAAACATAACAGACTCAGAAAAAAATAACTCCGTTATTATTGTTTCATCTACTCTTGCTAAGACAACGGACGATATAGTCTCTAATTTAGAAGAATACAAAATGACCACAATCACTGTAAACACCAAACTTGTTGTCTCCCTTTCTGCTTTTCATCGTGCAACTTCACTCCTCTTCTGCGTTTTTGTTCTTTTACAAGAATCTGACTGACTAGGGGTGGTTGGGTTGTCATGGTAACCAGAGTTCAATACATGGTCCACATGCGGGAGCAAAGGGAGCCAGAAAAAGAACAGCCCACACCGCTCACTATGGCAACACACCTCCTCTGGACCCTCGGCTGCTCATTCTTCCCGAAACGCCGCCCGCTCTCGCGCTATGTATCCTCTCTAATCTCCCCTGCTGTTTGTCATCCTCTACTGTCTTTAATTGGGCTGTATTGGGTGCCTACACATTTATGCGACATCCTGCTTCGGATGAAATGGTTCACCGATAAACCAGGATAACATTTCCAACGTTTTATTATTACTGTTTCAGATTTGAATGACCTGTACTGCCATATTTAGCGTCCCAGAGATTAGTACAGAAAGTCCTCGGTTTAGGCCTGAGTTCCGTTCCAAAGGCGACAACTTCATCCGAATTTGCATGGAAATCGGAACGCAGTAGTCTATCACTAACCTACGCTAACGCAAAAATAAAGTCATAAATACAGTAAATATTTATATGGAAAACAGTTATGAGCCATAAATGTAAAACAATCAAATGAAAAGCAGTAAGTACGGCTGTAACGAAGCGTGCCATCATGTGCCACGTGACGACATATTCTTATGCCACTGTGCAAACTAGTTCATTCTGCTTCGTTCATAACCTCGAAAACTGATATGTCAGTAGTAAACGGCAGACACCCTTTATGTCTTTAAGCTTCCCCCATCGCTGATGTAAAATGGAGAACGATGAAAAGATGCATATTGCTGGCAAAATCCTTGCCAATTTTCAGAAACCAAAAAAACAGCATGTTTAATGAGCCAATAACCTTGCATCGTCAAAGAGCCATTTTCAACACATTAGATTGTAAAAATAACAGACCCACGTGGGGACTGACTAATACTATAGATTTGTGAAAAAATATAAAATTGATTACATTTGGACATAGCAGGTTTTCAACTTGACAGTGACAATATGCTGCAGTGCTACGAAACATTGTGGAAGGCAGACCAGATGACAACGATATTCTTTCAGATGCAGTAGAGGGGAAGTGTAGGTGTATTTTGTTTGATAATACTGCACATGGAAAATTTATTCAAAATAAATTTTAAAAAAGTCATTGTGAAATTGTGGTTGGGGTCCTTGCATGCATGAAAATTCATTTTAAAAGGTTGAATGAAGGCAACTGGACTCTTGTTCTTGTTCTTTCCGGTTCAATAGATAGTTTTCAAAGAATCAAATTAGATTTTTCATTAGTTGGACTATGTCTTCTCTTTATTTCAGAATTCGGAATTCATCCATTACTGTCAATGAATAACAAATCTGCATTTAGAGGGAGAATCCGAGCCCAACCTTTAGCAGTTTCAGGGGGACTACTGATAACATTTTGGTCGCTAACATGACATTTTTCAAAGGGTTTCATCTCTACATCTCGCTCACCTCTAAGTGCATGAGCGTCATTTCCCGGACCAGGAAGGCTGAATTGCCCTCCTCGTTGTGGCAGGTAACAGTGAAGTCTCCATAGGGAGCGCTGTTGTCTGGATTGGGCCAGTACTGGTGGCACTTCACCTATAACCAACAAGAAGGGCTTTGTAAATAGTCACAAAGGAGCTACTTTGTCTTGGATTATCCAATTCTTCAGCTCTTGAGAAATACACAGTAGGAAACTTAAACAATATGCGTGATCTAATTATGTGAATGAATGTGATAGTTACATAAGGCTTATGGTCAAACTAATACAACATATTCCATTTGTAATCATAAAAAGGCAAAGATCATCTAAATGTAAATTCTGTATCTAGTCTCAATTGCAGTAAGAGGCATGTTGCACATAAATACATTATTTTTAAACTTCTTCAAAATGAAGACATTTTCCTCATTTCATAATCAACATACTGTATGTTGAATAACAACCAGTTAGAGGGGCCCTGACTTAAATAGGCCAACACTTGACGGCTTCCATTTGAATTTCTGATAACTGAAGTTGTGTCCTAAGGGCTGAAAGTGTAAAATTCCAAGTTTTCGTAGAGGGAAGGTTGTACCCTAAAATAGGACAGGACACTCAGGATCCACAACTGTGATTCATATACTATTAAGAAAGGAAAGAAAGAAAAAGGATGACTGCTGATTTTCAATGTAAATTCTTGACATACCCGTCCCCTCTCGACTTGCGTTGTGAGCATGACCACCATAGACGAACCTTGCTCCCAAGTCATTTGCCAGAAGTCTGGGCAGGTGTTGGGCAAAGGACCCTGGCAAGCTATGTAGCGGTTTATGAGACTGGAGGCAGGAATCTCCATCTGCACACACAGGGATTGTGATACAGGGCATTTACAAAACAGCTTTTACTTCAACTTTTATCTGGGATTTATGTGTTTTCAGCATGCAGAGCGCTAAAGTAACATTGATCAAATAAGTCTTGTAAGATCATGCTTTGATGGATGTTTTGTTTTGATAAGTATGGTGCTTAAAAAAAAAAAGACGATTGGAGAAAACTATAGTACATATTGAACTTTTGACTGTATCCAATTACACTTTAAACATAACAAATGGGAATTCCTGCAAACTAAAGGAAAAGCAAAACTCACATTGATGTAATTTGCATTGATGTAGTCATCTGTGCTTTTCAGAATGACCCGGGTAGCATCATCTTTAGCAGGAGATAGGACAAGACGAAGAAAGGAGCAAAACCAACAGAAAAGCAGAGTGAATGATGACAGTAAGGGGGTTATGCATAATACAATATACAGTATAGTTTATTCCTTAGTTCTAAATGTTGTATGGTAATCACGTACAGGGAGAGATGTCTCTGTAGCGATTTTTGGAAACGTTCTGAGGTAATTTGGCACACAGCATGGTCATCCCTGGCCTCTTCCTGTACAGTTGCTACAAGAAAAAGCAGCAAATTGAGGTCACTTGAGTGATAATCCATCGACAAAAGTGAAAAGGTTGACAAAAATACTATATTATATATATACACACACACAAACGCACACACACAACTCACGTCAAACTGGGCCAGTATGGCCCCGCTGCTCAGACCGTCCTTCAGGGCAACCATAGAGTCCCTCAAAGCATGCTGGTCTAGCTGGGTGGGGTCCTGAGGGGACTTCTCTGGGATGTACTGAAAATCTGGTTCAGAGTCCACCTTCTCCTCCACCACGTCATAGATGGCTGGACGGGAAAAGGAAGAATTGTTTACATCCATCAATTCCCTCAATACTACAGTTGTGAACAGAACTTAACACACACTCATCATGAGCATGAATGAAATTAATTTGTGGCTTTTATTAACTTATTTGACCCATTTTTTTTCCCAGGGTGGAAGGGTTATACAACATTCACCTTCATGTATTTACTTGTGTAAATCTACAACTGTCCTTCTAAAACCTTCATCAAATTCCATGGAGTTAACCATTGTTCAGCTCAATGAGTGCTGTCTTAAAAAAAGTTTGTCATTCCGACAAAGACAAACTACCTGCAGTCCCTTATGAGCACCACTAACTAAAAGATTTAGGTAAATGTATGTACATACTATATGTACAATTTTGATACTCATGATTGGAGAAAATCCCCACAAAGTTCGAACTTGTGCACCCAATTCTTTGCAGATGTACGTTGTATAATTCAGTCCACCGTGGAAATAAACTGTTTAAAATAAACGCCCAAAAATTAATGAAGATGAGTGTGTGTAAACAGCTGACCACAACCGTACATACAGTACATTGACAGAGGCAAGATACTGTCGTCATCAAGGTGATGACAATATTTAAAAGCACAGCAACACAAAATGGGAGCTAACAGATCTTTAACACATTTAAATGATATTTATCTGTTTTGATGTATGACAAGATGTACATCCCCTTTTTGACCCACTTGACGCCAAGAATTCCAATGATTCATCGTCTTCAAACACTCCTTGAAGCTGGTAAAGGGAAACGCTTTGAAAAGGTGAGCACATATAGCTGAGACGGAAACATATACGAAGACCATCTATTAAACAGACATTCAAACCCAAAGACCAGATGAGGAAGTGTTCACTGCCATTGACACATTTCACCTCTTGTTCTGCATTTGGCAAGGGAAGCCTTACATCAAGTTTGAAATTCAACTAAACTTCAAACCAATACTACTGCATTAGAACAAAATTTGTTGGAGTCAGTTCATATTTGAGTCTGCCATCATAAGTCATGCATGTCCTGATAAATCAGTTTACATGTCTAACGAACGGCCCTTCAATGTACAGTTGTACGACTATAAAAAGACAATGGGCTTTTCTTTTTTTTTTTTTTTTTCTTTCTTGACTGTCTGATTTCATAATCAGATTAAACCTTTCCTGTTTTAGGTCAATAAGAATTTCCAAAGTCATTTCTATTATTCGCTAAATAACAGAATAGTGAGAGAAGGACATGTTTAGACAAATATATATAATAGACAATACGACTTTACACTCTTCTGTAAATTATTTTCGCGCGCATACACACAAGCTGTCGTGCAAGAAAAACGTTCCTCAGTTGAGGTTGGGGGCTTTCTTGCTCAAGGGCACCTTGATAGTAATCAGGACGCTGACTAGCATCCCTCCAGGAACTAGCTGAAATTTAGTTTTAGACAAACTTCCAGTTCCAAAGCCCATGTCCTTGTGGATGAGCTTGAATGACATTTGGGACGGTTGTTTTCATTTTCCTTGGCCGAGGTAAATATATAAGCTTATTAATATTCATGCAGAAGACTGTTCAATGCCATGTGATTCACTTGTTAGAAACTAATTACTTGAAAAACTGGGGGGAAAAAAACATGACACACAAATAAAACAGAGAATTTCAAGGTAGATGATGCTAATAACGGGCAGGACACGTCTGCCTCACAGTCAAAAGGGTTCTGGGATGGAATCTCGTCTGAGGCCCTCCTGCATGTGTGGCGTTTGTTTTTTCTCCCCGTGCTTGCGTGGGTTTGCTTCTGGTACTCGGGCTCACTCCCACATTCCAAACATAACTGAAGACTTCAAAGGTGTGAATGTATTGTAAATGGTTGTTTGTATCTACGTATGTGCCCTGCGATAGACTGGCAAACCAGTTACAGGTGTACCCTGCCTCTTGCCTACAGTCAGTTGGGATTGGCTTCAGCTCACCTGTAACCCAAATGAGAACAAGCGCGACAAAAAACTTAATGGATAGATGACGCTGATCACACATTCAATTGCACTAAGTAACCATATAGCGCACACACAAAATGAGAACAAAACAACAAACAAAATACAAATTCAATATCACTTGCCCAATATTTTCGCTGTAATAAAAGACAAGGTGCAATACAGTATATCTCTGTGTAACACAATGTTGCTGTTTTCACTTTATGCTAGAGACATTTTGTAAATGTTGTTTTCTCTCCTCTGGTTTGTTTGATAACACTTCTTTTTCATTATTTTGTATGCCTTTTAAATCTTCTTGACTGTCTTTTGCTGCTGTAACCAGTTAATTTCCCTGCTGTGGGATCAATCAAGTCTTATCTTACATCTTACCATTTGGCCTGACCAATAGGATGAGCTCTCCAGAGTGGCTCTCACAGCTAGCCTTGATAAACATGACAACCTGGTCGTGGGTGTGGTCCGAGATGTCCCGCCCATTAATTAAGACAACCTGGTCGCCCTCATTCAGACGGGGCACGCACAGGTCAGCCTGTTATAGAGACGGAGAGATTAAAACAGTCAAACGGGAGCTTTTGGAAGATGCATTTTGAGCTTTATGAGCTTTATCCCATGCTGAAAGGCGTAATGGGAACGTCCTGACTGTATAATAGTAGATTTTCACTTACTGGTGTTCCAGGAGCAACTCTGGACACTATGATTGGCATCTTTTGGTCAGCTCCACCCTGGAGACACACGCACAGACACGCACCGGGAAAATCTGTCAACTTCTAAAATCCTTGTTAAGAATAGAACTCAGGCATGCACAGAATTTGAGTCAATGAACCAATACAAAAAAATTGGACAGTAAATAAAAATCCCCAGTTGGCATTTATTTTTTTGTACCTTAACGTTGAACCCAAAACGTCCATGTTCATCAGGTCTCATCTTGATCAAGACCAGATTATCATGAGGGACAACTCCGTTTAGCTGAAAGAACAAGTCAAAAATACATTATAATGAGTAATATTTCAGATTGTTACGGAAAGGAACATTTTGCCTCTAATACGCTGACCATCTCCGGTCAAATAACATTCAAGATAAACTTATTTCTTAGAATCTGGAGTATGAGTCAATATCGCCATAAAGTGCATTTGAGACTTCCCCATTTCACCCAATAAAGTTCACATTTTCCACTGAACTTCACATTCATTGTGTTAAGTATATGTTATGCTGTTGGAAATACATATTGGTAAAACACCCAACACATTTTTCTAAATTAACGGCAGACAGACAATGTACATGCAAACAGCAAAATATGTGAGCCCACTGACAGAGTGGATATATTTTTTGCTAATGTTAGCATACAGTACAATGAGCAACATGCAACATGATACAGTAAGCAAGATGACGGTTTTCAATTTTCTAAAAGTTTTTCACATCAGTTATTATTTTACTATGACAGCGTGGGCATTTCAAGCTTGATAGCAGCTGACTGTACGCATATGATGAAAATTACAAAACATAAGAGTAAATATTTATTTTGCTACTATCCAATGTTTACAGCGTCAAGTGAAAGACTAAATTGCTGGTTGTAATTTCACTGAAAACATCAGAGGGTTTTTTAAAGGGGAGGTTAATCTATATTGACAGGGTGGACAGCAGTGACAGGGACACATACAAAATGTTTAATATGATTATGAAAATGGAACATACACGATCAAAATGACTTGTCTTAGCAAATAACTAATGTGGACAATAAAACCATGTAAAAATATTTTGACGTACTATCATTAACCACTTTACATACACGAGCAGGATGTGGGACATGCCAAAATTAGGTATATCCAATGAAATAAAATGGTTTAAATGAAGGAAACACATTTTCCAAGATTTGCCATTGTACTTTTATGTATGTAACTGTTTGACCTCAGAATTTAATTATTCTGCTACATTTTCATGATGACTGAGTGATTCTGACAAGTATATCAAAAAGCACTTAATAGTGATACTGTCGACCCATATAATAATAATGATATCAAACCAAAAAAAACATGGCTTGATATAGACAAGTATACAACAATTTTTGTCCTTTAAGCAATACAAAACAACCTCCCCCATTCATCCATTTTCTATTGTTTATCCTGTTCAGGGTGACGGGTGAGCTGATGAACTGCTCACCAGTTGATCACAGAGCACATACTGCACAGACAACAATTCACATTCTCCCCTATGGGGCAATTTAGAGCCAACCAAAAATGTATGTGCTTTATATTTAGTCCCATGACTGACCGTGGTCTTGTCAGTGTTGGTAGGAACATCGTACATCTCGTTGAAGTGGTTGTCCAGGAGGCTCTGCTGTGAGTGGGCCTGGATGATCTGGCTCAAGGTTTTCCTGCTCAGCTGCTTGGGGGGCAGAGCCGGAGGTTGGCCCTCCATCCCGTCAGGAGAACTGGGCATTGAAAGAGGGGGAAAAAAAGAGAACAACACTTTATTATGTATGTACCGTGTATAAAAAAATCTACTACCTCGGTAAAATGTAAAGCAAACAATTTTAAAACAAACACAAAAGGTGAGACAAGAAAAGATAAAGCGAGAAGAAAAAGGAGGCCCTATTATAACTTTGTCTTTGTCACAATGAATTCATTTCAATGAAATATGATTTCAAGAGGAAAGAAAACACCCTGAAGATCAACACCGTGACAATGACAGACATGAAAGGTTCATCAGGTAACGCTTCCAAAGGCAACATGGCAAGGCTAAAAGGCAGGCGTCACATGTGTGTGTGGGGGGGGGGGGGGGGGGGGGTGATGATCCTCCTTGGGGATGGGAGCAGCAGTCAAACATTATTGTCTCTGTTTTGACTGCTGCTACTGGTGCCACTTTGTGTCTTTAACGTGCACACCCGCGCACGCACGCACACACACTTATGGCTTAAACAAGGTCAGGAGGAGGGCAGCGCACAGCAAGCCTGAGAGAAGAAAATTATTTTCAAACCTTCCAAGTTAGTCGAGTATAAGGGTTATTGTGACCTATTAAACCCTTATCCACATGAAAAACCTCTGCCTTTTACTCTTTTGGTTAAAGAAAATTAACAGGTGACACACCAAGAAAGTTGAAGCCTGCCTTTTTCATGGGGACATTTAAAAAAAATGGTGCCATTTTAAGACGTTTTCCCAAAGGCTTTCCTTAGCATCTGTGGGAAAATAAATAAATAAATAAATAAATATATATGTATGTATATATATATATATATATATATATATAGTACCAAAACTAATTATTATCATTGTGATAAAAGGGCAAACTTCAGCCAAGAATGAAAAATAACTATAGAGAATGTGTGGTGTCTCAAGATGAGAAGGCAGGTGATTATGTCATCGTTTCGCTGGAACAAATGAATGAGACAACTCCTTGGCGTGTATCTGCATGTGTGTGTGTGTGTGTGTCTGTGTGTGCGCACACAGGCGTGCGTGCGTTGCTTTCAAGGCAGCAGAACATATCTGCAGTACAGTAATTATTTGCTGCTTTGTGCAGAGAGAAATAGAAACAAAGCTACCAGCTGCATGATTACAAAATTACTAACTTATAACACAACCTGAATGATTCATAGTTTGTAACTGTCGTGTTTATGCTGTTTTTAACCTGTAACCATTAATCAAGCAGTTCACTGAGTAGATAGTGGACTCCAGAAGCTCAAAAAAGGGTGTATTGATCACTGTCAATAATGTTGCCAAAGCTGTGCCGCTCCTGTGAGACGGCTAGACAGTTAATGTTGTTCAAAGACAATAAAACATGCCAAAAACACCCACCGATTTCCAATGCTGCCCATGTTTTCAACCCACTCCGCCCTCCCCGCTCACTGTAAGCACACTTTATGTGTGTTTTTACAAAGGGTTAGTCTTTCCAAAGGGCTCAGCTAAGTGTCACTAGGAGAGGGTGTAAACTGTTGGGAGAGGCCACAGACACAGGCAGACAAAAAAAAAAAAAAAAAAAGTCAACTCAGCAGTGGAGTCAGACAGAGCGGCACTAACAAAAGATGAGTTGAATTTAACCACAAAATTACAGGGGGCACTATTCTTAGATGGGAAGCAGAACTGAAATCTGTTGCATTGCTTTAAAAACCAAAGTTAGTTACGAAATGTGCATTATGGGGGCGGCAGAATTGTATGAGTGGCCTGACTTCCTCAGACAGGTAGGACACTTACGGGGTGGAGTCCAAGCTGATACTGTTGGCCTGCGTGGAGGAGGCCGACTTGTGATTGGAGGAGAAGACGGGCAGGCTAGGCGACGTGTGTATCACATGATCAACCAGGTGGCCGACAGATGACGGGCGTAGCCGTGTACCCTCTTGTGTAAACAGTGAATTTCTAACAAATACACACAAAGAGCTTAAGACTAATTTCTTCACCCAAAACAATTCATTAACATTGTGAGGTGTACAGAATGTAGCCATATGGGTTGCAATTGAGCATTTTCTCTAGCTTTGAACATAAAACAAGAATATGCATTGGAAAAGTAAAAGACTGAGTGTATGTATTGGCCAACAGCCCAAACATTTCCAACTGTAATGTATTTTATGCATTGGCTTCTGGAATTCATTGGTAACTTACAGGTGCATTTTAATAAATAAAAATATTTATAATATATATATATATATATATATATATTTTTTTTTTTTGTAGTTCAATTCAAAAAGGGAAACTCATTTTACACTTAGTGAATAATTTCAGATTGTTTTTAATATTTATTTTCACAATTATACCTTAAAGCTAATGAAAACCCTAAATTCCCCATTTAAATAAATTTGAATATTACTGGTACATTTACCAGTAATATTACTGGTAAATTTACAAATTATTTGGAATATAGAAATTAGGTAGGAATTCACATTCTGAAAAGTATTTCCCTCTGTGTTTAATTAATCTATACAAGTGTCGCTTTTTCAATTGAGCTCCTCATATAAATGAGCGTTTCTATGACATTCTAATGTTTTGAGATGCACCTGAATATTCATTTTAAAACATTAAAAATCCACAACGAAATAACCTCTATGGGTGTCTATAGGCTAAGTTTTGGACTCACTGATTGGGCGTCCCAGGCGGCGAGCGGGTCGGCAGGCTCTGTGTCTCCAGTCTTTCATCTGATAGGCTGTTCCTGCTCACCGTCTCCCAGTCAGTTCCTCCCAACAACTTCCTGACCAGAGGCTTGCTGGGAGATCTGCACAGAACAATGAATTGCCTCAGGTGCATGTACGTTTGAACTAAAGACAAAAATATAACAGTTGCTGTATGGATTTTGAATTGGCCCGACTAGGAAAGACAGGGTAATTACCTGGCAAACACTCTGTCCTTGATGCCTCTCTCTTTTCCGTACTGTACAGACTGTACCTCTGTTCTCCCACTACATGGAACCATAATGGACAATAAAATGTCATGAAACTATAAGAAACTTAAAAATTGGGGGATTTGACAGCCTTGAAGTCTATATTCAAATTATCCTGCTCAAGTGCAGTCGTACAGGTCTTCATAAAAAATATTTTTTTTATAATTTACCACTTACTATATAAAATGGAACGTTACAGACAAAACACCAACAAAAAAGATATTTTGCAAGTTGAGAATCTCTTTTTGGGTTAAGCATGAATTATTTAGCTGTGATATTCTGGGGGAAGGTAGCATGCAAGGTGCCCACGAGCAATCCAGTGTTTTAGCCTATAAAACCAAAGTGAAACAACTGTGTGTCTCAAATAATGCATGTACACCTCCATTTGTCAAAGCCCAGTTGTGAAGTCAACAAGCTTTGGATTGTACGTGTGCTAAAGGCCTCCTGGTTTTCCTACCAGTATCGAAACTTTGAGCCCAGGGTGAAATAATGGGAGAAGAAGTTCTTTTGTGGCGGGATGGGTCGTTCCAGCCGGAAAAAGGTGTGGTGCTCCACACAGGCCTTCCACAGGTTCTTACAGGCCCGGTAGTTTACCATGTTGAAACCAAGTAGAGTCTCTCGGGTCTCGGTCTGAGTGAAAGGAAAAGAGGGAAATAGTCATAAGAATAACATTATGCAAAGAGAGAGAGAAAGTGTCAGCATTTCATAACAGATACACAAAGTTCATTGTGCCATCTGTTTCCATAGGAAGTCAATGTCCCTGCCACAAGAATAGCATCAGTATTCTCAAAATAAAACAATTACCGTATAGAGTATTCCCAAGATAAATGACATTTGTGTTTGTTGGAAAGACAACTGCCCACCAGGAAGTACATACAGTATGTGTGGTACATTGCTTTGATGTCACAGAGAATCTCAGATCTACCAGAAACCGCTCAACTATCATCAATGATGCTGAAAATCATTCAACATATCAACACTTATTCTGAGACAGTTTAGAGCAGAGGTCTTAAACTTGTTTTCATTCAGGCCACATCATAGCTAATGTTGCTCTCAGGGGACTGGTTATAACGGTGAAACCACAAAAATGGATAAACACTAGGGAGTTAAGTAAGAGAAAAATAGGGGGGGGGGGAATATGCAAAATCAATAGTTTGTCATCATTTTAGAAAATGAACAATGCAGACAAGTGTACAGTAAGAGTTTTAACAGTTAGAATTATATATTGTGCCAAAGAGAGGCTGTTTAAATCCAGATGAAAGTTACATTTGTACTGCACTAGTTTAGAAAATAGTAATAATAAATATGACATCTGCTCCCAGAAACTGAGCTGCACTGTGCATGTGGCTACAGTGCGAGGCAGTTACACTTCTTGTCCCTTACCTAATGTATTCTGTGTGGGCCCTGATAATCACCCCATCATATTATGTAATTAACACTGCATTTTAATAGCTAGTTTCAAACAGCTATCAAGGCAAATTTATGGCGAGCTTTTGCGTGCCAACTAAAATGGCTTGGAGGCCAGATCTTGAGTTTGATACCTATGGCTTAGAGCTAGCACAATGCAGATTAAACCTGATCGACAGGGGGGACACGTGTCTTTGTTAACACTGAGTTTGAAGTCCACTCTGTAATTGTTTAGCTATAAAAAAAATACTACAGCAACAGTTGACGGCAACGTTTACGACATGGGACAGAATACAGCTCCATACCAGCAGGTGCCAGGATCCTGGATTCTATCTTCAAATTAGCAATGAAACCATTTTTTTTGTGTGTTGTGTCTATAAACACTTACCGCCTCTCTTCTCAACTGGATGAAGAACTGTTTGCACTTGAAGGATATTTTCACAATTTTCAACCTAGATATAAGAAATAACAAGAGGTTAGTTTCTATGTTGTCTACTTGAAAAAGAGAATGCTTCTATTGGAACTTCATTGTTATTTTATGGCTGGTCATACTAAAATAAAAAATGAACTGTTGATCTGTGGGCAGGATAACCCAAGAAAAATGGTGCGTGGGCCAGGGAAGGAGCATTTATGTAGGAGTGTTTAAATTGTGTGGCAGATTAGGATCAATGCAACACTGCATGCCACATCAGGTTTCAGTGTGCTTTAAATAAATCAGTCACGAGTAGACTGTTTTTTGAAATCAAAATACAGAGAGGGGGGCTGGAGGTAATAAGAAGCCGAATGTTCAGACTCAGACCCCACTGGGCATGACAGTGGGCACTGATCCTGCAGCAAACAAAAACTTCCACTGTAAGCCACAATGGCAGAAAGATCTTATTTCCTACTGTCTGACTGGATCATAGTGTAGAGTAGTTTGACATCGGTTCATTCCAATTCCACATTGCAGGCATATGAGAGAGACAGCACTGGTGGGGGCATAGACTGCTTAGTAGTCTACCAGCAAAAGTATGGTCTGATGCATTCAAGATTCCAACGACTTTATTTATCCACGTAGGGCAATTCGGTTTTCAGACACTTTGCCATGGCAATACAATTTTAACTATCGTGGGGCCCACACTTACTGAATTTAATATATTAACCTATTTCTAAATATGAGCGACCACATGCATGACAAGGACAAAAATGTCATTGGGTGCTCAAGGCTCTTCTAGTGTGTGTTGTATTTGAGAAAAGAACAACAGAATACGACATGATGATGTCAGTCGTAGTACCGAGAATGACGTGTGAGAGGCAGCATGGTGTCACAGGGCCTTCATACTGCCAAAAAATACAAAGAAGTACTACTTGTAGTAGAAAAAAACAAACCCAACAACACAACAGCAGCATGGTGTCACAGGGCCTTCAGACTGCCGAAAAATACAAAGAAGTACTACTTGTAGTAGAAAAAAAACAAACCCAACAACACAACCAGTTCCTCCTCTTCTTGAGCTTCAGGTCATTTCCTAATTGGCTGTTGTTCCGTTTCCCGTGACAATCATTGTGTCTGTGGCCCAGCCCAACTTGGGGTTGAGCACACACATAAGGACTTGCGATAGGAAATATAGGACAGATTAAACATTTACAATTGTAATTAACATTCTCAGAGCAGATCAAGAAAAAAAAAAAATCACTTAATACACCCCACACCACAGAATAATTGCTCATGATAATCGAGCCTTTGGTGACTTTGATCAGAAGAGAGGAAAAATGCTCAAATTTGGCCCAATTTTCAGTATGTGTGTACTTCGCCTAAGGTAGAGCAACAAAATTGCATCACGAGTTTGCCCCGTCAAGTTCACATCAGTCAATTTCACATCTATCCTCTCGTCACGCAGCTACAGAGGGAGCTGTGTTGTAACCTTATGTTTAAATCAGACGAGGGCACACAGTAAGAGGTGTGCTGATGAGCAGCAGAGTAACATAATCCCTTCCTAGAGCTCTATTGCTACTCTGACTCATCACCCCCTGCTAAATATATTTCACATGCACACACATACGCACGCAGAAGCACACACACATGCTGAGGTTGAGCATGAGTCATGCCCATCTAAGTGTGCCTTATTTGTTTGGCTTTTTGCTGCTAAGAGAAATGGTAAAAATCTGAAAGATCTCATAATTTCTGACTCAATCTCTTAACCTTTTATTTGACTGCAATTCAGAAGGAAAAGGAAAAACATCTCTCAAAGAAGAAGAAAGGAAATAATAAGACCATGGCAGATGGTCACAACCCTGACTTCTGTAACCAAATTGATCACATTAAAAAATACCAGCAATGAAATGAGAGACTAATTTCTCTCACCAAATGCTAAAAAGACAGCTGTTGGGGGACGCCACTAAAGGGACTCTAAATGTAGACCAACTGTGACATTTTCTCACTTGCTATAAAACTGCACACGTATCCTAAGTCAAAAACACAGAACATGGTGAGAAGAGTAGCGAAAAGATGTTTCAATATTTCTGAGAAATCTAGTACAACACAAAAGCCAGTTCTTGGAAGAAAAAAAAACCTGATAGAATCAGCCACATAAACGGGGTGGGGGGCCATTATAAGGGGAAGAGGTGGGTTAAAGTGTAATAGCCACCCCAACTACTATGTGAGAGGTTATCAAAATATCCCACAGCACATTTCTCAGCAACAAGGATTCCTGGAGGCAGTTCAGGTGGAGTTGTATCAACAATATGTACCGTTTGATTCCCCATATTAATGGATTTCTGTCTGGGGGGGAAAAAAATACTAATTATCATTTTTATATTCTCATTAAAACTACAGACCAAAGTGCACAGACCAAAGTCTGAACTGGCCAGGATGAGTTGTCAGGAATGCTCCTCAGCAATAAGGAGTGCCCAGTATGAATAAATCAAAGGAATTTTAGTTTTATAACAAAGCCTTTATCCTTCTACACACGCTTCTGGAGTTGGCAGGTTCTCTGCTATTGGCCACGGAGTAGAACAGAGTAGAGGCACTATCTTTGCAAGGGGGAACCCAGAAGGTGTAATTGAATCTGTGGGCCTGCTGATCACGCTTCATACTGAGTCACCCTGCAGCATCGTGTTTGAAAGGATCATGATTCCTTTTAGCTGTGATCTCCATTTATACTTCTCTCACTCTGTATCACACAAGAATCTGGGCATTTTTAACACAAAATAAGGGAGATTTCATTAAAAACAACAACTAAGAATTACCACGGTAGCCTTCTTTATTGGCAACCACATTTAGTTGCTTCTACTACCACCACCTGGTGCCACTGTCTTGACAGGTTACTAGGGCGCATACACAACAATTGCTGTGTCAATCAAGTCTGAAGGGCAGGGGATACTCCGTAGTGACCATCTGCCCGTCAATCCATTCATTCATCATCCATCCATTTTCATTACAATTTATCCTGTTGTGGGCAGTCTACCTCAGCTGACATCGGACAAAAGGCAGACAACAAAACTCTACACAGGGCACATAAAGAAAGACAACCTTTCACACTCACATACCGCCACTGAGTGGGAATTGAACCCTGTCTGCCACGACGGTCAGGCGAGTGAATCATTTACACCATAAGTGACTCATGGTCCAGCTAAAACACAAGTTACCAGAGCCTCCAGTCAATCTGTCTCATCCAGGTGTTCCATGGGTGTCCTCGGGCTCATGAATGAAGCAGTAACCGACAAGTAGGATTGGTCACCGGAAAGCATGTGTCAGTAGCTGCTTTTCAAACATTCATGAATGTCAAGTAGGCGATGTCCCTTTGAAAACCGTTCGTCGACAGGAGATTGGGGGGGGGGGGTCAGAGTATGCTTGATGCAAAGTTTCATGCCTCCCCTTACGTTTTTACCGAAGAAATTTGGGTTGGTGGGTTTGCTTGCCCACAGAAACCTGTTTGGAGGAGGTCACTGGTGTGTGAATCTAAGTCTCACAATCATAAAGCAAGCCCAGGAGTACCAGGATTGTAATGACCACGATATAAATAAATGGAATACTCTCTATGCTTGGCCCAGACGTCCGTTGACTTCATGATCACAGTCACCAGAAGAATGAATGTCACCAAGGGAAGTAAATCTCTCCACGATATCCACGTTCATACTAACCTGGGCCTTCTGAAATCTAACAGTACAGTATATCAACATTCAAGTACCGTAATTTCTCGTCTATAATGCGCACCCATCTATAATACGCACCCCCAAAGTTGACCTCAAAATTCTGGAAAACCCTTCTACCTATGTGTAATGCATGTTTACAATGCATGATTTTGCTTCTAACCATATGATCCAAACGAAGTATCTGTATTTTGTTAGTTTTTCCAAAGAATTATTCTGAAGTTAAGCACTTTATTTGAACACAATACTTTTTTTCAATTCACTTGCTCTTATTTTGAAATTCACAACCTTACGTTTATTTAATAAATTAGAAAACACGCAGTTGTGTTCATATGTTTGATTACCCAGGCAGAATTTGTAAGATGGGTACTTTGGGTGTAAGATGGGTATTTTCTTTAAAGAAAATATGCAGGAACAGGCAAAACACATTTAATTTTATTTTAATGGGGTTAAAATTAAACGGTCAAGCATTTCAGGAAAGCATTATCATTAAACAAAACATAACCATAAAGAAATTAAGGATGATTGTTGTTCAGTCATCAGTCATATTAAAAAACAACAATATTTTACAAATTCTGCCAGGGTATGTGAACTTATGAGCACAACTGTACATATATGCAGTCATACGTACCCGTCATATTGGAATGAAAGTGTAGGCTACATCATTTTTTATATCCACTGGGTGGCATATTAGAATGAAAGTGTACACCTTTCTCATAACCTCTAGGTGGCGGTGGAATTTTGGAATATATATAAATATATGGAACACCAAACACTCGAGTTTCGCGGCTCAATCACTCCCCACGCTTGGCCGAGATGTCTGTTGACCTCATGATCACAGCCACAAGAATAATGAATGTCGCTGTCAAGGTAAATAAATCTTCATGCTCATACAAACCAGGATTTTCTATATCCCAACTTCCTTTCTTTTAAAATCAGTATACGGTGGTCCCTCGGGGGATAGGGAACGGGCCCGACCGCAAATAGTAAAAATCAGAGAATAATTGCCTGATTTATTTTTTTTAAATTTTTTTTTAAATGCCTAAAAAATGTCACTAAGCACGAAAATACTGGCAATATGGGGTTTCCGCCACAAACGTGTGTGTTTGTGTCACTCACCATGGGAAATAGTTGATCCGTATCCTGTTCTTATAAATGACAACACCGGCAGACATCACCCCAATGAGTATCTCTGTGTTACTCTGATCCTGGAGGGGGGGGAGGGGGGAGAAGAAGGAAAAAAAGGAAACAGAATGTGTGTGTTGAGGCATGAGTATGGAGTGTAAGTAAAGACAAATATGGAGAAAGACTGCAGATGGGAGAAAATTCAATTTTGAGACATTCTACCTCACTGTTTCAAAGCAACAATGTGGTGGTGGAAACAGAGCCGCCTCTGTGCGGACACACCTGACTAAAAACAAGAGCAGATGCTGGTGAGACAGTTGGAAGAGAAATCACAGTCGGATACCGACTTTGCGTGGGTGTAGGTTTAGTAACTTTTCCAACAAGTATGGCCTCTTCTTCGACAAATAAATGTAGGCTTTTTATCTTGCCACTGGACAAACTTATTCACAACTTAAAGGCTGTGTCATGATACTCAATTTGGTACTAAGTATTTCATCCTCCAAGAACAGAGCAGTATTGTGTGAGTCAGAATACACCCATCCATCCCTCAATTTTCTATAGCGCTTGTCTTCATTAGGGTCATGGGTGAGCTGAAGCCTAGACAAGACGCGGGGCACACCCTGGACTGGTTGCGAGCAATCGAGGTAAGTACATCGGTCACTTAGCGTGACCGCATATTCTTGTGCCGCTGCGCATGTGACATAACATACAGGATTTTTTTAATGTGTGAGGAGGCCGAGGCACCTGGGGAAAACCTACAAAGGCATGTAGGAGAAAATGCAAACTCCACAGAGGAGAGCCTGAGACAAAATTCAAACCCGGAACCTCTCGACTTTTCACTGCCAGCCTAGGAAACACGGCGTGAGTGACAACTCACCGCATGGCTTACGTTGAACGTAAGTGGCTTTTTTTCATGCCGCTTGTCATTCACTCCATAAACTGCACAATCTTCACTCACAATCATGAAACGCTTTCTACCAACTACCAGGACACATACTCTGTTTATACCATGCATATACATACGCTGTTCGAGAGTAAGGTGCCTTGGCATTTGTCTCCCTTATAACAGATGTGACAAGCTAAGATTCCCTCCCACCAATCTTCATCTTCTACTCAGAAGCTATTTTGAGCTCAAATCCAAAGCGATGCAAGGCCACCATCTGCAGGGATGTGTTAGTTATTACAGTGGTTTACAAACCTGAATTTCACAGACAAGCTGGGCAAGACCCTTTTCCACGCTTACCCGTTGAAAAACGTACTTGACGAGAATATACGTCAGTAGCAGTAAACAGTTGGATTCCAGTTGACGACTATTAACCTCCACGGCAGTGAACGAGTCAATATATTCTATATTCTTTGTGCTTATATTGTGTGATTATCTCACAGAAACACCAACCTATGTTTTGCTGACACGCTTGACTACTCAGCTGATACAGTAAGTGATGTGTTACACTGTAAGTAATGTTGCTACAACCAATACACTGGTACCTACATATCAGTGTTTATCATAACAGCACGCATGCAAAGTTATCCTCCTGCTCTTTATGGAGGAACAGAGCACGAGGGGCAGACATTACATACAACAACTGTCTAACAGGCCATATGTTGTTTGCTTAGGGGGGAAAAAAACCTGGATGAACAGAAAAACAAGCACACACACAGGCATTAGCAGAGGCAGATCAAACTTTACTTACTTTTGCATAGTGCAGCTCTACTCCGTAGAGCTCTAGCGTGCGTGCTGTGTTCAGATAATTAAACTCCGACTGGGCAGGAGATAGACCACTGGGAGAGAGAAGGGGGAGACAAAGAGTCGAGTAAAAAGACAAGATCAGTGATGATGGAGCAGGGGGGAGGCTTGGTGACAATGTAGGAAGTGTGTGTGTGTGTGTGTGTGTGTGACATATGGTCAATGAGAGGAAGAACCAGAGAAAAACAAAACAAAAAAAGTAGGCACAGAGAATGTAATAGCGGGTGGAAGGTCACAAAAAGCAGTGGTATAACATGAGCTAGTGAGAGCATCTGTGGATGTGTTCACATAAGCAGTGCACAATATGATGGCAGAATTAATGACACTTGGTCTCAAAGATTGAATAACCCATATTATATTGAAGAGAAGAAGAAAATGCGTATGACGACACTTTATATGAACAAACATTATATTTTCAAGGACTAAAATCAAATAAAATCCTTTTATATAATTAATTTAAATGTTAATTTACCTGTGCTGCTGGTGATGTTTGGCGACCTCTTTATGGAAATCTTGAGGTGGGTTGGGGATGAAGCAATACTCAGACAGATAGCCCAGAGGATGCTCAGTCTCATTGTAGTCCCCCAGTTCAGCTACAACACAGAGGTCGACAGGGATCCAGTGTCAATGTTATCAGCGAACATTTGAATGACACTTTGTATGAAAGGCATTATATCGTCATCCATCGTAAAGCATCTGTGTCCAAATTCCCCGCCCCCCCCCTTTGGTCAATAACGATAATGTCTGACATATTAAAGCTACTGTGTTGTATTTAACTCAAAGTATTACACACATTTTCTATATTTTAGGCTCTGGTGTGGCTGGTTCAAGTGACAATTACGAACAGTAGAGAGAAAAGAAAGGTGGGGCTGGGGGGGATCACATATAGGCACTATATAGTACCAAATTGTGGAGGCGTAGCGTTAAACTGTTTATCACCATTAATTTTTTCCTGATTTTTTTTGGGTGTGGCTAAAATGGCTCCCTGTTACGTACTTGGGGTCCCGCATGAGACACCCGTTCCACACTATATAAGAACTTGAGTTGACAGTGACATAGTTGGGCGACCGGTCGACAGTCACATTGCCAACCAATGAGTGTGAGTTGGCTTCTGTGGTTATTTAAAGATCCCATATTTTGCCAAACCATCTTTTTTTAGTATTGGGATGTAATATTGTCTCTCTGCCTCGGTAAACGTGAAATATGAATTAGAGTCATCCATGCATTCCTGAGTTCCAGACGCTTTTCTGCCGAGAGGCCTGAAATCAGGTCCATCGAAATTCTCGAGTTAATCTACGTCACTAGCGAAGATCTCCGCCTACCTCTCCGCTCCCGAGCTCCTGTCAACATAAACATATGTGGTGAGGGTTGGGTCTTCTACACGGAGGCAACCAATCGGAGGAAAGAGGGCGGTCTTAGCTCAATATGGACAAAGCGGATACAAAACTGGGTCAAACATAAGTAGCTGTCATAGGGGCCTTTTCTGGACACTCGTATGACAAAACCTAGGTATTTTTTGAAAGTCTATGTTAGAGAGTCACTCTATGGAGGTCTAAATAGTTCACATTAACTCTTCAATTTTGAAGGTGAGCCCCCTAAAGTTAGCTGGCATGGCGTAAGCTACATTTTCATTTTCATAGTGCATGATTTTTCATGATTTTGAAGCCTCATTTTTGGCAATTTTTTTAAATCATTCAAATACGGCAGGGTTTTCAATAACACTATTCTCTCTGTTGTGTTAAATTTAAAATTGTATTAAAGCTTTATGAATTATACATTTTATTATCCATCCATCCATCCATTTTCTGAGCCGCTTCTCCTCACTAGGGTCGCGGGCGTGCTGGAGCCCATCCCAGCTATCATCAGGCAGGAGGCGGGGTACACCCTGAACTGGTTGCCAGCCAATCGCAGGGCACATACAAACTAACAACCATTCGCACGCACAGTCACACCTACGGGCAATTTAGAGTCTTCAATTAATGCAAGTTTTTGGGATGTGGGAGGAAACCGGAGTGCCCGGAGAAAACCCACGCAGGCACGGGGAGAACATGCAAACTCCACACAGGCGGGGCCTGGGATTGAACCCGGGTCCTCAGAACTGTGAGGCTGACGCTATAACCAGTCGGCCACCGTGCCGCACATTTTATTATTATAATTATTATTTATTGTTCTACAGAGTCGAAACAAAACCTTCAGCACAATTGCTCTTGTTTTTTCTGGATGTGTAACTTTAACAAAGCTATAAAACAATAGTGACTGTTCAAGGATAGGAGGTGCAATAACTCTCTGCCAGGTATCATTGTCTCATAACATTATCCAACCAACGAAACTATTTAATGACTTGATTTAGATGAAAAATTGAATATAATAAGAATACAAGTGTTCATTTTTCCAGGAAATGTCAGGGGGTAAATTGCTCCCTCGTCTCTCTCTTCCGTAGCCATCAGAGGAAGGCTGCGTGGATCAAATTCCCAAAGCTATTAGCTCGATAGCTCACACTTGAAGTTCAAAAGCATCAATTCGCTCAAGTAGTCCCTGGACTAACCTAGACATCTGCAGCCTAAGCATATTGACAAATAAATCCATTCCAGCCCACCCACTTATTGATGCGCACATAACTCCAGGGAGAAATCCACGTACAGTCGATGGCTGAAGTCTTGCAACAGTGTTGGTTGCACTTATTACTTTAACACGGTTCTTCAGTTCAGCCTGCATCAGCTCAGGCTTTCAATAATGAGCAGCAAAGCGTAAACAAGCTGTTAAGCTCTCCATTTTGGATTATGTATTTGTATGCACTGATGGTAATTTATTGCCTGCTTCACCTTTGAACACCTTTGACACAAATCCTGACAATATGCCAACTCCCCCACCACTGTCAATAAACACTCCACAGATCCTTTGTTTTGTGCACACAATCTAATAAGACTGTTCTCTGCTGCTAAATAAGATAAAAAGCAAAATATTAGAAACAACTTTTACAAAGATTTAACCCAGTTGTACCAAACTACAAATATAATAGTACATTTGCTAAATGAATGCCTCCCTGTCAAATATTGTTTTAAAGGAAAAAACTCTAAAACTGGGCATCATTAGATTTCATTAGGTGGGGTAATTTTCACTATAGAGTGCCTTTGGTGCCCTCATCAGAATCACTCAGTCATAATGGAAATGTTGCACAATAATGAAATTCTCTGGTCTTATTATATGTAACCAAACATTTGCAGTTGCACATGTAGCAGTACGATGATGAGTCTCTTAAAATGTGTTTCCTTTATTTATTTATTTTTTTCCATTGGCTATAAATTATTGTCCACACAGTGCTCTGCTAACTACTGTGTGTGTAATTAAATACTAATGCAAAAAAATGACATAGCTTTACAGTCCACAACAACTTATTTGATTAACAATTTTGATCATGCTTATTTTATTTTTACAATCATAATGAACATTTTGCATGTGTCACCGTCATTATGGTGTAACTGCCCCTTTAAGAAACCCTCTGATCTTTTCAGTGACATCATGACCAATATTTTGTCTTTATTCAATGGAGGCTGAAACAGTGGATAGTAGCAGCAGTATAGATATTCACACTTATGTTTCATAATTGTCATCATATTATGTGAAATAGAGCCAACTGGAAGGCACCAGACTCGGGTATAGCCGTAAAAACGCCTTCATTAGAGTAGGATGGTGCAACTTTGTAGACACAAGCTACAGAAGTTAATGCTACTCATTTCAAATTTGAAAAACAAAGTGTCCCGCTTTAACGGAATGCTGAGGATTTCCAACACCATTTGGTAAATTGTAAACAACAAATTTGCGGTGTTTGAGAATGAGGCTTTAATGCGGGATTTAGTTTGATCAGTGCTGGCACATGGACCGAGCACACTGAATTAGCAGCATATGCAGCTGCTTCAAGGCCTTTTCTTCCCAAAGCAAACGTTTATCTGCATAATCTGGCTGGCACAGAGTGAAGCGAGAATTAAACCAGAGAGTGTGTTTGGGTTGTTTTGTGTAAAAAGCGGTAGTATCATGATGTCTGCGCAGTAGGCCAAATCTCCTTTGTGACCTATATAGTGTGCAAGCCCACAAAATTAGAGCCAGTGGGGCGGGGGAAGGGGCTATGAGCCACAAGCGGATGAGCACAAACCAACTCTTGATAGTTTCCTGTGCTACAGCGCATCACAAACAGCTGGCAGATAAACAACCTGCAGTAAACTACGATTAAGCCTCCCTGTGGTAGGTGTTGTGCAATAAATGGAGGGTGAAATCTTGCTAACACCTGAATAAAAAGAGGCAAGAATAAATATTGATATATGAATATGCGTATATAGATTACATATATATAAAATATCTTTAGCTAGTCAATTGTGGATGTTGGCGGATCAAGCAAAAGTATGTGTAATTATATTTTGGTTTATTTTCCCTTTCAACTATTACTTATGAAACGGGGTATTAATGTAGAAGCAAACCCGCTTGAATCCAAGTCTGTCCATTTACAGATGATGTAATGTATTGGTTCGGAGTATATTGCAGTATATAGGTCAAATTATAGTAAAACCAGCCTAAAGAAAATCGAACTAGCATATTATCTGAGATTATTACTCAAAAGACCTAGATGGTCTACTGCGAGTGAAATGTTTGTAAGTGCTAGAGTCAATACTTTCCAGGTCTAGCTAAGAAATCTAATTATACGTGTTTCTGCTGGTTTAATGGCTCTAAGAATGAAATCATTATGTACTTTCCAAGCATAAGGCGAGGTTTTACATTCATCAGTCCCAGATTTTGAAGACATTGGTATAGCTGCCTCTTAATGGGTTAATATCACTATAAAATGCCTTTGGTGTCCTCATCAGAATCACTCTGTCATCATGAAAATGAAATGGAATAATGAAAATTTGAGGTCAGCATATTATATATATATATATATATATATATATATATATATATATATATATATATATATAAACAACAACAAAGAGTCACAAGGATAAGTAAGTTTTTTTTCTCCCATGCTTTGAACTATTGAATTTTGTCAAATGTGTATTACATTGCGGTTGGACTGCTAAGCAACTCAGTTGAATACCAAAAATTACAACATTCAGACCAAAAAGTTTCTAAAATGTAAATCGAGTGCTGTTTTTTTTTTTTTTTTGCAGCAAAAAAACAAACAAACAAAAAAACTAATTTGCTTGAACCTGAGTTCGATTTTACGAATGCACAATCTCATTACAGAACAAGCAGACAGTTAAACAACAGTCCTTCCTCTCATTTTGATTAGCCACGGAGGTAAATGCGCATCAGTGATTTCCAAACCCTTGTCTCCATCATGCTGCATATTCATGTGCAGTTCCATTAATAACAGACTGCAGCTTAATTGAATAGTAATGGCTTGTGAGCAGCAGCCATCAGGGCACTGGACCAACCACAGCCATTACTTTTTACAGTGTGTGTACATAAAGAGAGGCCTAATGAATTGGATTTCAATCATAATGAAGAGTGAATGTATCCAGGGAGCACTACTTACATTGAACAGCATAGGAAGTCAGGAGTGCAGCTGTGTTGTGAGGACAGGGCAATCTGGCGGCCAAGAGAGAACATGCACACAGGTGCAGATGTAAACAATACTCACTCGTGTACTGTACACACCCAGAATTGAGATTTGGAGCCATATAAACGAGATCACAGTTCTTTTTACACATGGGGGACTCCTCTCAATGTGATGTAGAAATGTGAGAAATTTCTGGTGTGAACATTTTAAAAAGATGCAAAAACAGATGAGCTACGGATACCAATATTTTAAAATTAGCTTTAGAAAATGCAAAAATACAATGTGCATTATAACAAGAAGCATACTTGTCAGGCTACACAAAACCATCCAACTCACCTTCCAGTTAATATGTCCTGTTTGATCTGAAGAAAATATTGGTACCTGAAGAGAAAAAGACAACTTGATGATTGATTAAACTGCATTATGGCTCTGAAAGGAAGGACACTTTGGGGTTCTAACAGATTAGCGTGACCACCAGAATACCCATAAAGACTCTTATAGAATGTTTACTTGCAACCAACCAATTTGAGTTCAATGTACAGTACAACAGTACAACAGCACAGGGACTGTTAGAACTTTACCATTACGTTAGCATAAGATGGCAGTAGACTACGGCTCATTCAGACTGATATGAACAAATTTGGGTTAAGTCGCCGCCATAGGAACTGAACTCCGTAATAAACTAAGGAGTCCCTTTATTAGTCTGTGTAGGAATTTAACAAACAAAACAAAAAAAACAAAACAAAAAAGATTACCGTGTGTATTCCTCCTGAAGTTTACTGGGATCGGTCACAAAAAATTTGACTCTGAAGCTCAAGTTGTGGGGGGAACCTCCTGGGGGGAACATTAAGAAAGGGTTGGAGGAGAGAGCAGAGCTTAAGGACTAAAAGAGATTCTTAAGATGGTGTAAGGTGTTTGACTGATTTATCCTAAAAGCTAAATAAAATGACAGTGGTTAGAATATTACAGCAAGGCTCAATTACCACATCACAATACTATGATGTTTGGGGTTTCATTCTGACAATGAAAAGTAAAGGTCAATCTACTGTTATTCTTCATTGCACAGTCATTTCTTAGTTGTACTGGTCTAGCTTTGTTTTTTCGCTGCGAAATAGTATAGCTACCAAAACCTTGCTATATTGAACACATTTAAAAAGAGTCACCCTAGCAAGCAACAACTTTATAATTGGGAATGGAAATAGTGACATTATGTACAGTACATTCCACGTCAGTTCTTCACATTATTGAATATAAAAGATGACAAACACGGTAAACATAAAACAAGTACACTGACACATGATGTGCCGTATGAAACAAAATGCTCCTTGATGAGACAATAAAAAAACACACCGCTGAAATTAAGTTCAAGCAGTGCTGCGGGACTGCAGACCTCGAATAGTAGGATATCAAAAGCGATAGTGCTTGATTGTTTCACAGCTTGACGTTCCAAAATCTAAATTCCTCACTAGCAACTATAAGAGCAGAGTTGAAATGAAGTTTAATCATCGCTTAAGGCCGATTTAACGTTTGAAAACACAGATCATGTGGACTGGATAATTTTGCTGGAGGTGGAGAGCAGATTTGCAGTGTTCGTTCGCTAAAGGGACAACAGATTACGGCTTCAACCGGCTGATGAATTCAGAATTTTGGGGCAATTTGGGCATGAGTGACTGGTGGAAAATTGTCTGAGGTGCTTGTTTAAAGTGCTATGTTGAGAATTTCACCTACTTTTTAACTGCTTCCTGATGGGCTTGTTGGGATCCAGCCAGCGCTGTAAAATATTGATTGAGAGACACTTAGAGACACCATAACGCTTCCACAGCATGACTACATCACTTAAATTATTCACCACTGGCCGCGCACACACACACGCACACACATACACAAGAAATATACAAACACTGTGTGCGACTATACAATTAAATCAAAAGTATTGCATTTTAATTGAATGTGATAAACTGTTTAGTATGATTTAATAGCAAACCAAAACCAGAGTCGGTAGAGTCAGATATACACCAGCCCAGCCAAGCGACATGCCTAAGTTGGTAAGGCAACTTTGTCGTCGAAGAATGTAAATGTATATTGAAAATAAGGCATAACTTGCTCATTTCTCAAAGTGACCTAAGCGCTGTGTGCAACCGTTTACAGCACAATGTGCAGGGATCCTGTTCATTTGGTTTTCATGCCATCCACAGACACAGAATGGGCTGACACTTTGCCCCCACGAGCTTCGTGTTGCCGTAGGCACGCTGCTCAAAGGGCCGTATACTATCCACCTATTGTTCATATCTGTGGGTAGAGTATCCAAAAACTGCACTCAAGTAAGAGTACAGTTACTTTAGAATAATATGACAAGTGAAAGTAAAAAGTAGTATTATAGTATTCAGTATAGTATAGTATTCAGTAAAAAAAAAAAAAAAAATTATACATACGCACAAACACAAACACAAACACAAAATACTGACCGGAACATCAGAGGAGTCATCTGCCAAGTGCAGGCCAAAGTAGTCTCTTTCGGTCAGCTCCAGGTGCTTGAAAACCACGTCCTGCAAGACCTGCCCATGATCGGACTTCTGCACATAGAGACATAATGCAGAAAATACATTACGAATATGAATCTTAAAAGTGCTTTGTAAAATTGGGACACAATCTGCTTTTAAAAAGGAATGCATTCCTTTGCATATCTCTGAGGTGTGTCCCCATCCATCTATTACCGAACTCCTTGAGTAAAATATCACAAGAGACTCGGGGAGGTTAAGCAGACAAGGGAGGAACTAATTAAATCATATCTCAGTCAGTGGAACTTCACTGCAAGTGCCATGTTGTATCAAACCCTGGGGCTGGAAAGAGCATTTTCCTGCCATACTTGTCTGGAATATTTAAGTTCACACAGATAGTCATTCATCAACAATTAGGAAGAGAAAATGTACAAAGGGCGCGCACCCTGAGGGATAGTGTAGCACTTGTTAAAAATGGCAAAGGTAAACTGATAAACTACAATAAAAATTGCAGTTAATTTCAATGTGCTTTGAGATCTGCTTTCTGAACACTTGTATTGAGACTTTGGACAAGAATTTGAGACAGATCATAATGAATTATAAGATAGTATAATTATAATCATACTTACTATAAGCTAGTGTGTATGGATAATAGAGATGAAACAGTGAGAGAATTTCACACCATGATTATAGTAACCAGAATTACCGAGGTTATCCTTATCACCATGTTATTGCTAAAAGAAACATGCACCTAACGCATTGCAACAAGGTTTATTTGGAAAACAAACAGTGGTGCCTTGAGATACAAGTGTCCCCACGTATGAGTTTTTTTAGGCTGATTTTTTTTTTTGCTTTGACTTGTGAGCGCAAACTTGAGCTAAAACTGCTGTATGTTGGCAGTGAACTCAATACAACTCCATCCATCCATTTTCTGAGCCGCTTCTGCTCACTCGAGTTGCGGGCGTGCTGGAGCCTATCCCAGCTATCATCGGGCAGGAGGCAGGGTACACCCTGAACTGGTTGCCAGCCAATCGCAGGGCACATACAAACAAACAACCATTCGCACTCACATTCACACCTACGGGCAATTTAGAGTTGTCAATTAACCTACCATGCATGCTTTTGGGATGTGGGAGGAAACCGGAGTGCCCGGAGAAAACCCACACAGGCGGGGCTGGGGATTGAACCCCAGTCCTCAGAACTGTGAGGCAGACGCTCTAACCAGTCGTCCACCGTGCCGCAATTAAATACAACTCACTTCACAATAAGCAGCAGAGAGCATTACACATTGTGGACCGAAAATACCCACATAGCTTTGCCTCAGGAAAGTCAGCTTAGCTTAACGCTTACAAACAATGCAAAACGCAATTCACATGCTAACAGTTAGCATCGATCGTTGCAGTTTTAGAAAGAACTGATATTTGAACATAAAGGGTGGAGCAACACATTTAGAAAGATTATACAATACTCCCAAGCATATATTCTTTATCCTCTATGAAAAATGTCTAATATTACTGCATCTTATGGAGTTATTTACAGAAGCAGTAGAAGTACTATTCTTCTTCATTTGTGTTTGCATGACTGTATTATACTGCCTCCCAGTGGCCAAGGCAGCCACACCAGAAGGAGCAGCACAATGAATTGGATTGCAGCATTAAAGCATATCATACACACACTGATCAATTCTTTACACATTATTTACCTACAGTATGTGATAACTTTACATTTCATAAAACCTAATATTATAGAGTGCTAATTTTTCTTAGTAAAAAAAAAAAATTAAATAAAAAATGTCTTGTTTTTTTGCAGGGGCTGGAACGGATTAATGGAATTTTCATTAATTGCAATAGGGAAAGATGATTTCAGATACAGGTCTGAGTTACAAGTGTGGCCACAGAAAAAAAAGTCTGGCATTTCAAGGCACCACTATTTATTTTTAAAATAAATAAATAAATAAAATGAAATAAATAAATAAAAAGACTATCTTGTTTAGATTAATAGATGCCACTGGCTAGTTACATACTGTCACTCTGCTCCTGCATCTGTCTGCTATTGTAATTAGCTACACTCCCGCGGCATAACCAAATCAGTGTGTGGATGGGTACGTGGCTGTAGTAAAGTTAATTACAATTACCTAGTGGCACCATTTTTTTCCTAGGGGGAAATGAGGCATTAATTTGGAGAAAGGCATTTATTTGTTAAAGTAGAAGACGCACCCAGTGACAAAAATGTGGACTCCTGTTGTATATTCACTATGGCGCCATGTAGTTGTCAGCATTCATTGATTGAAAACATTTTTAGCACAACCACAAGTCCAAAAAGGAGCAATAAGAGTGAGAATATGAACTGTGAAACCACGTGTGGAGCAAAAATTCACATCTGAGCCTGCTAAAATCAAGTCTGAGTGTAACCACACAATCAGAGTTCCCATGATAGAATACACACACACGCACACACACACTAACCTACTGCTTTCTTCCACCTCTCACTCTTTTCCCTGGTGACACACTTTTACAGCCCAGTCTGTGACCGTGAACACATGCGAGTGTGTCAATGTGTGCGCAAGGCACATGCAGACAGATAGTTGACAGTTGGCTCGTTGATATGGCGAACCTCAAGGATCACCGGCCGTCTATTAGCTGTGTTTGTCTGTGAGTCAACTGGCATTGACTAAAGACAGTCTGGGCTATGCTCTTCTTAACCTTACTGCTCACTTCACTTCACAATTTACAACACATAAAAATTACATATGGACACAGGATATTATTTGTTTGAGTTATCGTCATTTGAGGTTGCCTGAAATAATTGCCGACTGATGATTATGCTGTAATTGGCTAGACAGGAATCCACAAACGTGCACTGATTTTATCCATGTCCATAACACATTGAATTATTAAAAATCCATAAAGTTCTTGGTTTGCTACGGGACAGTCAGCTGCAGATCAATCGACAATGGTAACCAGTAGAACACTGACAAGAATAATGAATGAATGAATTAATTAAGAGGGCCCCTATCACTTCACTGGGACTGCAATTAAAGAGGAACAGAACAAAAATAATGTTTAATATTCTTGTGGTATACACAATATTGCCAAAAGGATTTGCTCACCTGCCTTGACTCGCATGAATTTAAGTGGCATCCCATTTTTAACCAATAGGTTTTAATACTTACAAACTCAACTCAACTTTTTACATCATACCAAACCCGATGGATTAAGGAGATGTCACTAAAGTTTATATGTGAGTCAAGTCACGTGAGCGAATGTTTTTTGCAATATAATGTATGTTAGAGCAGTCCCCTCCTACTGTATATTGCGGTTCAGACTTAGCAGCTTCGGCTATTTCAGATTCCAAATGTGAACAATTCAAACTTTTTTTTCCCCTACAGATTTCCCTCTGTATTGAGACATTCATGAATCAAGCATAGCGTGTATTATTTTCATTAAATTTTCATTCAAAAGAAGCTCGTGTACGCAGTACATTGCATCATCGACGGCATCAGCATCTTTGCCGTACTGGCAGCTAATTCATCGTCACCGTCCGCACTTATGTTTTACATCTTTACTGCCAAGTTCATCGTTAAAAATGGATTATATTACAAATGTATTTTCGTCCATAATGTGTTTTAATTGTGTGTGATGATAATTTTGGGCTTAAACTATGGCAAAAAACAGGGCTGAAACCGTGAACTTGAAAACTTTGATTACAAAAAAAAAAGTTGGAGCAAATCTCTGCCTTGAAACGTCGCAGTGATAATTTTTCCACGTGGACTGATGTTACTGCAGACTCACTCACCCACCACTCAGTGTTGAAATAAGTTGGTGCGATGGCGGCGAGACAGGAGAAAAGAATGAGCAAAAGACAGAGTTTTTGATCCAAAGTTTGGGATCATTTCACTTTTAAAAAGAAAAAACACTTTCGGGGGTGGCATCCGTTACTCCTTTGAAAAAATTTGAAAGACTGGGTTTTACTGTATATTCTTTAAACAGTGGCTGTTATTAATTTTATATCATTTATCATTTGCATTTTGACCATTTTCAACAGAGATTTCACAGAGACACCACCATTTAACATATTGTCATTTACCATGAGTAAACAGTGTTCTTTCTTTGTACAACCGCATTTTCACAAAGGCTTCCTTCCTTTTTAAGGCTATTCATAGGCATGCTCACTGCTTCCACATTGTATGAAGCAGCTTCCCAAGTCAGATGTGCGCTCTGAGCTCCTTTTTATGCCTTGTTCACAGGGAAGCCTCCGCCGCTCCACGTATGTGTGTTGAAACAAGTGCGGCGGTTCTAAAAGCATGAGCGGAAAATGTGCAAATGGAGCGAACAGTCGTGCATTGTTAAAACCGGGGCAAGACGAAGGGTGAGCATGTCCGCGCATTCTTTCTACTCTTTTTCACAACAAACATCTGAACCCAAACTGCGTGTTCTGGAGGTACGACAGGCTGGGAGTAAGCATGACATCAAACTGAAACTACGGGAAGAGTCACACAAGACTAACAAGGGCAAGCAAGATGGAGAGAGTGTGTGTAGCACATAGAATGAGAGAAAGTACGAAGACAGAGATTCACAGAGAAGAAAAGACAAAAGTGAGCAGAGAAGAGAAAAGGAGTGATTGACGACGCTGCTGAATGAGACAAATGCTCCTTGTGGCTCTCTTCATCAGTCCATCACCATCACTGGCACAAATGGTGTCTCCGTGCATGAGACGCAGACAACAGACGCGGTAACAGGGGGCATTGGAACAGCAAGGAGGAAATATAAGATTGTGACACCAAAGGGCTCGTCTCCACTAAACAAACCTGAAGTAGAATTTGTGGGGAAATTAATTGAAACGCAAATACTTTGTATAACATGATACATAATCACAAATTAATGCTGTGCTTCTTGTACACAGGTGTCAAACTAGCGGCCCGGGGCCAGACCCGGACCGCCCAAGGCAAAGTTGCATGTCTATTTCATGCTTTTTACTAAAATCTACACCAAAATTGCAAATTATCTTCACATTGAATAACTTTTAGGCTATTGTCAAAAAGTTTGTTCCTAAAATCCTTTTTGAAATAAGTAGAACAATAGTTGAACAACCAATTTTCATTGACTTCTGATTTCAAAACTAGTTATCCATCAGTGTTATGTATATGCATTAATATGAGGTGATAACACGTTTATATGATTCCACAGTCACAACGGCCCCTCTGAAGGAAACCAAAACTACAATATGGCCGCGACAAAAAATAATTTGACAACCCCTTTCGAGTATAATAATGTTGTTTGTTTAAAAGAATTATGAAAGTTCCAGAATGTGTGGGAAGAGAGCTGCACCAGAAAAGCAACATTCATTTTTACTTTTGTGTAGAATTCAAAAGGCGCAGCCGCGCGCGCGTGCACGCACTCACACACACACAGTTCTTGGCAACAAGGGCTGTGTAAAATCTCTAATCACCAAATCTGTTTATTAGCCGTTCCGGAATTTTCATTGACGTCACATGATGAGGCGATTATGATTATTGTCTGATGAAGATAACTTGTGGCAATCACTGTGAAATAGACTTGCTTCAAATTGACTGCCTAAAAATTCCTTGATCAGGCTATAACTACAAAACCACCATAATTCCACAATAAACATTTTTTTAGATTTTAGATAGCAGATCATTTAAATGAAATAATCTCAACAAACAGTGGCCTTGTGGTTAGCATATCTGCCTGACAGTTCTGGGGTTGGGTGTTTGAATCTGGACTCCTGTCTTCCTGTGTTAGGTTTACATGTTCTCCCTGTGGTTGCATGGGTTTTCTCCAGGTATTCTGGCTTCCACGCACAGTCCAAAAACATGTATGTTAGATTAGTTTGAATGTGAGTGAATGGTTGTTTATCAATTTGTGCTCTGCGGTTGGCTGGCAGCCAGTTCAGGAAGTACCCCGCCTTTCACTCAAAGGTTAGCTGGGACCTGGCTCCAGCTCACCCATGACCCTAACAAGGACAAGCGGTACTGAAAATGGATGGATTGATGCATCTGAACAAAAAACTGGGTAAGCATTTTTGTGCTTTTAAAGAACAGCTCATTTATTAATAAAGACTTAATTTCACTTTTGAATGTGTTAATCTAAGTAAAATAATCTCTGCATGACTCTGTTATAATCACATTTAAGATACTTATTCAGTACTCTAGAGTGGAACAACTGAAGTAGAACACAATCTGTTCTGTCACTGTTCTACCAGAAATTTGTTTGGATTTAGAAATTTCACTTGTTCCTGCTTGGAAATTGAACTAATCCAAGGTCAAACCATTTCAATTCTGAAACTGTTATAAATTATGCAATGTTGTAATTTAGCGGCAAGGTGAGCGAGTGGTTAGCACATACACCTTGGTGTTCTCAGGCAAGGGGTACGAATCCGGACTCTGGCCATCCTGTGTGGAGTTTGCATGTTCTACCCTATGCTTGCGTGGGTTTTCTCCAGGTACTTCAGCTTCCTCCCACATTCCTAAAAATTAGGTGTGAATGTAAGTGTGAAATGGGCTACACAATCCCAATTTATGCTGCCACAATTAAATTAGCCTGACTGGCTGCGATTTTTACATTTAGAATGTGGGTTTTGCTGCATATGAGGCACTTTCTCAAACAGTAGTCAGCCAACCACCAAGGGGGTGAACGCACAATTAAAGCTCCATTAAGCTGCTTAAATAACAAGCGAGTTCAGTGCGCATTCTGCAGTGGGGGCCTCGGTAGTCAGTCATACCTAGAGAAGAAAGTATAGCACAGTAAACATTGGAGATGATGTAAGGAGCTAGTGCAACAAAAAGGGATCACCGTCCGTTTTCTGGACATGTTTTGATTCAGGGGAAGTGACATTAAACCATAAAGTCAATGTAAAGAATGCAGCACAGTTGTCTGCCCCACAAGGTGACACAACAAATCTGTTCAACCATCTGAAAAAAATGACAGAACATTAGTCAAAGTGGTGGACAACAAATATGTGGATCCCCTCGCACAATTATTTCTTTAAAGTCGCATTACCAACACGTACTGCATGAACAACATATGAAAAAAACCCCACTGCAGTCAAGCCGGCTGCCTCAAAGATTGCTCATACTATGCATTACAGTAACACACCGTCAAAACGCAAGGCTGGCGGCATGTTATCGTAATGCATAGTTTTGAACAATCGTTGTGGCGACTGGCTTGACGTGAAATGGAGGCTAGCGTGACCGGAGTGAAAAAAGTGGGAGTAAATAGAGAGGGAAATCCCAACTGTTGAGTTGCCAGTTGCCCTGGAGTCGTGGTAAATTCAAACATGTTAGATTTTTTTCTGAGACCTTTTCAAGTCTCGACTGGGGAGACGTCTCTGCTACTTTGTGGCAACGTCTTCGCGAGGCGAATTCTGGCCGAACTGATCTCCAGGAGACATCACTCTGGTGAGAGCGCAAACAATATTTTGGTCTCCCGACCTGACTCGCCACAACTGATCAGCAACAACATCTCCGCCAGTGAGATAAGCCTTTAAAGACTTTGCACCCCAGTTCTAACTAAACATTGTTGATATACTGTAGTTAACTTAGGTTCTGACTCTGCTTCCAAACTGGCTCAATGGGGGAGGCTCATCTGGGGGAAGAGCCTTTTAGTCTTAATGCAAGGTACAACAACTCCATCTATAAGACTACGGTGTGTGTCTGTGTGTATGTGTGCGTGTGTGTGTTGCCCCACCCCCAATTTCACCACTCTTGCTTCTGTTTCCATGACAATAAGCAAGTGCCTCTGGATTTTCACTCGCCATTAGAATGAAGGCCGGTCAAGGCTAGGATCAATAGAAGTATTGTGGCTCTCAGGATGGCTGGCCTTTCCAGGAAGTTACTGCGGCTGCAGGGGTCTGATCAATGACACTGACAGAGATCGAGTCATTCATTCAGCTCCATGCAGGGAAGGGGGGCTCTGGGGAATCGTGAGCAGGAAACAGAGAGGCTGAGTGGACAGACTAATGTATTTTTATTCAGCTAATTTGTGATTGTGAGATGTAGAAGATACATTTCTTCAATCAAAAACCTAATGAAATCTACATTGTGCTTGGCATTTGACATGACATTTTGTAGAAATATTTTAATTCCCTTCATAAAACTATTCCTCTTTAAAGACACTGATAGAAGTTCCGTTATGCTCGACAACATACCCCAGGAGCACCTGCATCAACAACTTGTGCAGGGACATCCTCCTATACTGTCAAAATCAAAGCTACACCCTTGACCAGGGCTTATTTTTTATACAGCGACCATGCAGATGTATGTTCTGCACTCAGACACACGCACACGCACAGGGCCATTTCTACAACAGGAAGTGATCTGTCGGGAGGAATGTTGTTAGAAGAATTGTGTTTTGTGAGTCACAACAGGGATTTTCCTTACGAGGCTGTCATTCTCAACAAGCATATTCGAACAAACACAAAGTGAGGATTAAATGTGTTATCACATCTGGTGGTAGACTGCTATATTAGTCACCACCAAACTTGACACCTCATTTTATGTAAGGCTCCACTGGCTGTAAACAGAGAAACACATAAACAGACATTCAGCCAGACATAAATAAAACCAACCCAGCATCGTCACTCTCTTATATCACACTTCTTAATCAACCACAGAAATCAGCACTCCGATGAATGTATGAAGGCAATCAGCCAAAATACACAGTAAATCTCAATAGTCAAAACAGGCAAGTGGTAGGTTAGCAAAGAGCGAACATGTTTCTAATGCAATTGGGGAATATTTTTTCTAAATATCTCACAAAAGGAAAAATGCCTGGTACATAATGGTTTGAACAGCCACTTCAACCTGAGTACAACGCAGCAGTGAACATGGTTTTTGCGTCACAATGTTCAATTGGCTTGAGTTGGTATTCCACATTGTGTATCTATTCTTGCTTCTTAACATATTTTATATAAATCCTGTTTATTTTTCATTTATAAGGAGCATGTATTTCTGGGATGAGCAGAGCAGAGAGTAGAGCCCATGTGAAAGGTGCCAACACTGTTGTTACTGTTGACTCTTGGTTTTAAGCTTTTTGTGCCCCAGAGCCTGTGAGCACGAGTATGGTCATTTGGTGTCTGCTCCAAAAATCGGCATGCCACGGTGTGTCCACTCTCGATAAGGAGACTTCAAGTTTACAAAAGCAAACAGCATTTATATGGCAGGAGGACCTAGTACCATCTCCAAAGTGAAGGTCAAGTTCAAGGGAAGTACTTACGCTGACTTTAAAAGCCTGGACAGTGTTGTCCAGCAGCAGTACGTTGCACACAACTTGTGTGTGGTGCCTGTCTCGCTCCAGCTCCGTCGCCCGGACATTGTAGGATCTGCCAGCAGGCAAGCGGAAGCGCGCGCTCATCACGCTCCTACCAGGATCTGTGAAGTCGGAAGACACAGCGGGAAGGAGAAGTGAGTGGCGAGTGAGACAAAAACAGCAACATAAGTACAACTACAAAAAGGAGTATCATTAGGGTAATGTCTGATCTGTGAACACACATAATTGTACATTGTAGCGCAATGACGGGTGCCATTGTGATAAGGCAGCAAATCCATACGCAGGATTATGATGTAACCCCCTATCACTGCAACATAGCTAGGAAGATTGTACAAGCAAAGACTTGTCTAAAGAATGTCAATGAGTACCAAAGAAGCAGCAAATTCTCTCGCAGGGAATGGGGAAAATACAGTGCAACCGAGTACTAGAACACTTTACTAAGAGCAAGCTACTTTGAAATAAAATATCACAAATATGAGTTTTAAGTATTATATTGTCCATCCATCCATCCATTTTCTGAGCCGCTTCTCCTCACTAGGGTCGCGGGCGTGCTGGAGCCTATCCCAGCTGTCATCGGGCAGGAGGCGGGGTACACCCTGAACTGGTTGCCATATTGTATTCATCTTATATTATGGTGGGAAGACAAAATATAGATTGTAATTTACAGATGGATAAGTATGGTGAAATGTAAAATGATGGACATGAACAATGAAAATAATTCATCAAATGAGAATATATATATATATATATATATATATATATATATATATATATATATGGCGGCACGGTGGACGACTGGTTAGAGCGTCAGCCTCACAGTTCTGAGGTGCGGGGTTCAATCCCCGTCCCCGCCTGTGTGGAGTTTGCATGTTCTCCCCGTGCCTGCGTGGGTTTTCTCCGGGCACTCCGGTTTCCTCCCACATCCCAAAAACATGCATGAATTGGAGACTCTAAATTGCCCGTAGGCATGACTGTGAGTGCGAATGGTTGTTTGTTCCTACGTGCCCTGCGATTGGCTGGCAACCAGTTCAGGGTGTACCCCGCCTCCTGCCCGATGACAGCTGGGATAGGCTCCAGCACGCCCGCGACCCTAGTGAGGAGAAGCGGCTCAGAAAATGGATGGATGGATATATATATATACACACACACGAAAAAAGTAAATACCAAAGCAGATTTTAAATGTTTTTATTCCTCCTGTTTTATGATCTCAGAATGTGACCTTCAACATAGAAGTCCAAGATAGTTAGGAGCACCATGTAAAAAAATTACATCTTCCATCATTATTCAGGAAGTGACAATTCTTCCTGAATCATTAACTCATGTTATTCAAGATTAACTACTCTTTTCTCAATATCAACTGCATTTTCCCCACTGTTATGACTTAAAATGTCATTACACCCCCCAAAAAAAGTTTATCCTGCAATATCCGTGTGTTGATGTGCCTTTAAGGGGCGTGCCCAGTGAGTTAATCAGGAACTGGGGTTGGCTGTTAACCATGTCTGCTCCATGCTCCCTGCAAGTGCTTTCATTTTGTATTTGTCTTCGACTGTCCTGTTCTATAAACAGCTGAAATTACATTGGTGACTGCTGCTCCTTTGTTGTTGTTGTTTTTTGTTTTTTTACTTTTCCCTCACATGAATACAGTAGGCTATTATTTTAATCCAAAATATGAAATATGAATAACACAAAAAGACAACTGAGGGTCAATTATAGAGCAAATGTCTAAAAATACAAAGTCACAAGGTCATGTTACTATACACTTTAATATTGTACCAATGTTATGGAACACCATTCTTTTTTTGAGTGTTCGATATTTTCAGGTTGCCACATGCACACAGCTAAGCAGTATACACAAAGACACATGCTAACCCAGACACGTGTACTGAAAACTTTGCCTGGCTGTCAGCTTGCGAGTGCACCGAGCAGGAAGATGAGGGGAAGGCAGAGACTGAAGCACTGCTGAATGCTAAAGGAAGGGACGAGCAGACACTCTCCTATCACTGGCTCACAGTGGGATACATAAATGATGAGGCCTGACACACAGACTTTCCCAACAGGCTGGCTCGCCTTCCACTGCTCTCTTCCTGTATGAACAGTTTTGTGCCATCCAGCTTAAGACAAATGCATCACACATACACACTGGGGAAGCGGCTATTCACTGAAGAGTTGTGGATTTAATTACACTGCTTTTCCAATGACAAATCTGTATGCCGTGTAAAATGAACTCTCTCAATACAGTGGCAGTGCTAGATTTGAATGCTCCTTAGCGTCATACAATTTGGAGTTTGACCTACATTTTCTGGAAAAATGTGTCTTTTAAATGGCTCAAAACTTTCTCAGTTATGATGGTGACAGTCCAACCCTGGAAGAGAAAATTACCATTTCTATTCTTTCCTGTGGGAAACAATGCTTCCAAATTTGAACCAATCGTAAAATCAAACATCATTGCTGTTGTGGTCAACTTTAGAGTTTCCTGTTCCCTGAATTAATAGCTTCTCTCAAAACTTGTACGAATGCAATTGTTTTGGTATCCTCTGATTAATCATTTGATCATTTTATTTTGATTATATTCAGTTCTTGCTCTTTTTCTGCTCTTCAAAAACAAATATAGTATATTGCAAAATAAAGATCCATCCATCCAGTCCTCCATTTTTCCGTGCCCTCAAGGCCAGACCCCAAGACCCGTACTGCGCAAAGGCCAGTTTGGAATCACTGTTTATGATTGTTTTTCAGACAAATTACTTGCCTTTTGGGGGGGGCGGGGCTTAAAATGCCCGAAAATTCCCCAAAATTTAATAGCGGCCAAGTGGTGCCCCTTGGAAAACTACAAAGAAATTAGCCGCCCGACTCCAGTTTCAAGGACCAACATGAAATTGGCTGGACGTCTACCATACCAGTGATTAATCATACAGATAAGTGTCTTAACTACTATTTTTGATCATAGTCAAACAGCAAGACTGTTCCAGCTTTATAGCTTTATTCTTTGCACTTCTGTCAGGTTTGGATGCTCCCAATGTCCTTCCTACTCCATCAATCTATTTTATTGTATTGTACCATCCTCTAATTCACAAATGTTTCTAAGCATTTCATAATTTGGTGCTTTACTGTAGTCTTCTCTTTGCCCTGCTGAGCTGGACAGGACAGCCACACTTCCCAGAGGAGGCTCTGGTACTCCGGAAGCGCACTAACATTATTACTTCCTGCAGGGAGCAGTGCTTATAAATTGGCAAGAATGTGCGTGTAAGCGTGTGTGTGTCCCAAGACCGTAAACAGTCTCACTCTCTGGTGGGCTCCTCCAGCGCTCTCTCAGCTTATCGTAAACACAGTCCTCCAACCTTTCCTGTCTGCTGGAACACACTTGTATAAATACATGCATAAAACACCAACGACGGCCCGATCCCAACAGTTCAAGCTCATGAGTGCTGTAAAATGCCAAGACATACTGAAGAAAAAAAGAATTCAAAACGGTCACCTAGGCCCAGCAAACAATTGTCCAGTTTTCTTCTACTAAAGATTCAAAGTTTTCAAAGGGAACGTTAGACAACAAAAAGGCACTATTATCCCTTCAATTACTGAACTTTACTTGGCCTATACATTTTTTTAATATTCTAATTTATTCAAGAGATGAATTGTATCATTTCGAAACAATTGAAATGAGACGATAGCAGCGAAGATTCCCGGAGGAACCACATCAGTGTGCCATATACTAGGCCACAGACAAACAGGTGGTCAACTGCACATCTACAGGTGAGGGACCTTACATGACTTTGAGTTTTCAAAATAAATGAAAAAGATTTCCTTGCAGCTCTTAAACAATATAGTGGAACAACCCCAATGGGGTCATCGAATAGGGACTGAAACATTCCCTCTCCAGATTTTCCAGCCAGTCTGGGCACAGCTCTGTGGTTTTGTCTGTATCCACCAGAAAGTAAAATTTAACTTGTAAACTTCCACATAGACAATGACACAAGCCACCGGCACGCAGACCAAAAGAAACTGCCAAGCCGTCGAACTTAGAAGGGTTAGTTTGAAGCCTGCAAGTCCTCTGAGGACAAAAGAAGCCAACAATAATACTTTTTTTAATTTCCTGAGGAAGCGGAAGCAGAGTTTCCGAGCTGCACAGCGCTAAGTGATGGAGCTTTGAATAAAACTGATCAAACAAATCATGGCGGCCTGGCCTAAAACTCTAAAGGTTGAGGTGGAGTTAAGTGCAGCTTGCAGTACACAGGCCGACACTGAATCTCTGCATAGAGTTTGCCTTTAATGCACCAAAATATCCCAAAATGCTATTAAATCATTGTATTAGGTGCTTCTGAGTTCAAAGGTGCAAAAATTCAAATCACTGAATCGAGATGTGGAATGAACCACAGTAGGGTTCAGCCAAACATAATGTTATGGGTGAGCCATTTTTGTTTTTTTTACTATCACCTAACTCACTTTGCTTTGGAAACATTCTAAGAACGAATCAACATGCCAACTTTAATCACGTTGACAGTAATCACTGAAACTAAGTTTGCACGCAACTCCTAAAATGCTTAATTTCCAATATTTGTATAGTTTCCTAGCGGCACTGGTTAGAGCGTCTGCCTCACAGTTCTGAGGACCGGGGTTCAATCCCCGGCCCCGCCTGTGTGGAGTTTGCATGTTCTCCCAGTGCCTGCGTGGGTTTTCTCCGGGCACTCTGGTTTCCTCCCACATCCCAAAAACATGCATGGTAGGTTAATTGACAACTCTAAATTGCCTGTAGTTGTGAATATGAGTGCAAATGGTTGTTTGTTTGTTTGTATGTGCCCTGCGATTGGCTGGCAACCAGTTCAGGGTGTACCCCGCCTCCTGCCTGATGATAGCTGGGATAGGCTCCAGCACGCCCGCGACACTAGTGAGGAGAAGCGGCTCAGAAAATCCATGGATGGATGTATAGTTTCCATTTAAAGCCCTGAACGGAACAATAAAATAACTCACAAGCCACCTGACGATTTTATTACAATCCAGAAAACTACGATTCAATTAGATAATCAATGCATCTGCAATTAATGCGTATTTTTCAAATTCTATAAAAATAATGACATATTTTCCCGATTAAAACAAATTACGGACAAATGTACTACCACCATCTTTTATGAAAACAGAATAGAAGACGTATAAAAGAGAATGTCACAAATGTTTCTAAACATAACATAAAAACAATCGAGCTTATCGTGATGAATATTTGCATCTACAGATATGCTCCATCACAGTCTTATCGCACACAATATACAGTGGGGTCGTTCCTTTACCATGCTCATAACTCAACACCGGTAGCTCAAATCATCTTTCCCCATTGAAATGAATGGAAGTGCAATTAATCTCCTTAAGCCCCAGAAAAAACACCAACACACATTTTTATAATTGTTTTTTTAATAAGAAAAATAGCGAGCTACAATACTGTACTCTGATCAAACGAAGCAATAACAAATCTAAAGAATTAAAACATTTGGGCATCAATGATTTTATGCTCCAATGGCCATTGTCCTCCTTCCTGTTTGTATGTGTGTGTGTGTGTGCGTGTGCGCGCTTTCACAAATAAATGACTCAAACTGGAGTAGCATTAATTGTTTCTCACAGAGGATAAAGAATATACAGCATTCCTGTGAATATCATTATATTGTCAACATGTCTTGCTACACCATTTGGGTTCAAACATCTGTTGCTTCGAGGGTTATAACTACCCCATCATTGATACTACTTTCATTAGCCTGTCTATGGCTTTTTGCCTTTTGTGTTTGCATTAAGCTAATGGACTTCCGTAAGTTATGTGCTTTGATTAAATACACAAAGTCAAATTATCTTTGTTTTCTCTTGAGTTGTACAGTGAACTTTAAAGGTGGTTTGCAGTTAAAAAAAACAACTTTATCTTATTTGTTATATTTAAACTGCCTGTATGACCTGAGAGCAGAATATTATTAAAATGATCGTTTGAAAAATCATCCCTCTCTGGCCCCATCTAACTCATTTTATATCCATCCATTCCATAAATTTTCTCCACCGCTTATCCTCACCAAGGTCGCAGGCGTGCTTGGGCCCAGCTGACTCTGGGTGAGAGGCGCTAGACAGTTAACTAAAAATTAAATATGCTACTGCTATGCTTCTTATTTAATTTAAATTATTATTTTAAAAACTTGGCACGACAAGAATAGCCAATCTGACACTGTAGAGACAGGAGGAGTGCCTGAATAGAAGTCAATCATTTGCTCACGCGCACTGCCGCACACACAGTCTCGTGGGGAGTTACTGCAGTCGCTAGCAAAGGAGACTATTATCGTTTCTTGGCTGGATTAATTAACTCTAGTTAGCAACAAATGTTAAAAAGATTGAATTGGACAGCTCTTGAGACAAATCAATGGTAAACATATATAGATGGTGTCCTATACGCGGACGGCTGCATATGGCTGGGCTGGATAAACCACGACCTACGTCACATCACTGTTTATTTCTCCCAACTTTAAGGTCACTATCTGTGGTATTACAGTATTTCATTCAGTTTATCAAAGTGTCAATCGGCATTATTTTATTTATTTATTCCCCTGACTTTCTGCTGGGTTTATGTCAAAAGGGTGGTAGCCACTCCATGAGTAAACAACTAACCTCATTCTCCACTTGACACCATTGAACCTAGACCTGATCTACCTGATGGTTGACGTTCCCATATTTTACCTAACAACATTTTTCTAGTATTTGGAATATAATATTAGCCCTATGGTGTCTCAGTAAACGTGAAATATTAAAATCATCCACGCAGTCCTGAGTTCCAGATATTTTTCTGCCGGCAGGCCTGAAAGAAGGTCATTAAAATTTCTCGAGCTTATCCACGTCACTAGCGAAGAGCTCTGCCTATCTCTCCGCTCCGAGCCAGCCCTGTCAACATAAAAAACGTGTGCTCTCACAAGTGGGTCTTCTACACAGAGGCAACCAATCACAGGAAAGGGGTCAATCTTAGCCAAATATGGACAAAGCAGATTAAAAACTGGGTCAAACAGAAGTAGCTGTCAGAGGGTTCGTTTCTTGACACTCGTATGACAAAACCAAGGTGTTTTTTGTTTTGTTTTTTGTTTTTAAATCAAACTGATATTTTTATACTACGTATATGTCACGTACATGTTAGAGAGTCACTTTATGGTCTAAATATCCAAAATATGGGACCTTTAAGTTTATTGCAATGCCAGCAAGTTTCATGGCAGAGACAACATTACCCTTGAGGATAAATATTTAGTTTTAGGAACATTTAAATGTTAATTGTGTGATTGAGTCCAATCTTTAGTCTCCCTCGCAATCTTTTCTCAGTATTGTCGCTGATAAGTGCTTTTCTTAAGGCTACATAGCTGCCACTGCAATGAAATGCAGTTACTGGATAATATAACTGCTAGTCTAGCTTCTTTGGTTAATGTTTTAAAAGTATTTGTGTGCATCTATATCCCACTTAAAATAGTTGTGTACAAGATCGCATTTGGCCATAGGGGCACAAGTTGAAAATAAGATACAGTCCTGCTCACCATTATTGGCACCCACGAAGTTTAAGTACTAAATGTGTCTCCTATAGAAAATAAATCAAGTGTACTAGTGTTTGATACAAAAGAGCAAATGATAACATTTTATGGACAAAAATAGAGTTTTTTTGCAATGCACACTAACAGTATGTTTACAGACAGCAGATTGAAGCTTTTAAGGAAAAGAAGACCCTGCCAACAGTCAAGCATGGTGGAGGATCCATAATGCTGTGGGGCTGCTTTTCTCCATATGGTACTGGAGGCCTTGACTGCATCACATGCATCACATGCATGGGGTCTGAAATCTGCCATTGGGGAAAAGAACCCTGCAAATGTTCAAGAGCTTGAACAAATTACAAAGGAAGAGTGGGAGAAAACACCACCTGAGAAGTGCAAAAAGTTTAGAAAGATGAAACGTTTGGAGCCAGTCATTGCTACCAAAGGGTGTGCAACCAACTATTAAGGAGGGGTGCCAATATAGCTCCAGATGCTGTTTTCTGTTTATTTCTTTGAAATCACAGTATCTAAGTTGAAAACAAAACAAATTTCTTTCTTCAATTACTTTGGACCTCCAATTAAGAGATCCTGATGATATAAGACAGTACATTATATTTCCATTTATTACTGAAGATATTATACGGGTTAGGGAAAAAATTAAGGGGTGACAATAATGATGAGCAGACCTGTAAATCAGGCAGCAGGCTAGCAAATCATGTTAGGGCTTCTGCTTTGTGTTCAGGCCTCTTTATACTCCCGCGCTCACGCGGCCGACCTCGCCCTCATTGCATCACGTGACTGACACTTGATGCGCACAGGGCACAAATTGTCACCGCGCGCCGAATACCGCGGACATCATCTCTCGTGATTGGTCCATTTTAGTCAGATGCTGTGATGACGTACTCAGCTTTCCCCTTGGTTCTACATACCACCTCCATTTTTTCTAGTAGACACTCTTCCACAGTCGCCATTGCTGTTGCTTTGCTCCTTGTTCCGGAAAGGAAAGTACCGGAAATAGCCATAAACTGCAGAGGATACTCCCCCCTGTGGTGTCCTAGCCAATACCAGCCGCAGCGACATCCCCGACTTGCATGTGTTGTACTTTTGCTATTTCTAAATATTCCCCTATATACCACAAATGTTGTAGCCATGTTTGTTCTTATATACAGCATCACCCTTTATTGGCTGTCAGCCAACAGAGTTGTACAACAAAACGTGAGGTTAAACCCATCCATCCATTTTCTGAGCCGCTTCTCCTCACTAGGGTCGCGGGCGTGCTGGAGCCTATCCCAGCTGTCATCGGGCAGGAGGCGGGGTACACCCTGAACTGGTTGCCAGCCAATCGCAGGGCACATACGAACAAACAACCATTCACACTCACAGTCATGCCTACGGGCAATTTAGAGTCTCCAATTAATGCATGTTTTTGGGATGTGGGAGGAAACCGGAGTACCCGGAGAAAACCCACGCAGGCACGGGGAGAACATGCAAACTCCACACAGGCGGGGCCAGGGATTGAACCCGGGTCCTCAGAACTGTGAGGCTGACGCTCTAACCAGTCAGCCACCGTGCCGCCTGAGGTTAAACCATTTCTTTCAATTTTCCTTTTACAAGATCAGTCATTACAAATATAACATTAGCGTGACAGCACATCATAATCAAGTATAATAGAAAGAAAAAAAGATGCAGGATTGATTGAAGCGGCACGTTCACATTCAAATGTTAGCAGCTGTTTCCACCCTCATTTACCTATATTCATACCTTGCAACATTGTTACACCAATGCTTCTCGTGGTCACTTCTAAATATTTATTGTACAGCTCCGAAAACTTGACTTTCATCCGTCCATCCATTTTCTGAGCCGCTTCTCCTCACTACGGTCGCGGGCTGCTGGAGCCTATCCCAGCTATCATCGGGTAGGAGGCAGGTTACACCCTGAACTGGTTGCCAGCCAATCGCAGGGCACATATAAACAAACAACCATTCGCACTCACATTCACACCTACAGGCAATTTAGAGATTTCAATTAACCTACCATGCATGTTTTTGGGATGTGGGAGGAAACCAGAGTGGGTGCGTTTTCATATGGGCGTGCATTTATGATATCTAATGATAACATTGCATATTTTGCAAGTGACCATGCTACCAATCAAATTTTTAGTAAAATATGTCCACACGTTTGAGGCACTAGTGCTAGTTTGCTGCGCCGACTGACCCCCTGTGGATTTCAGCGAGGTGTCTGTGTTGTTAATGCCAAAACATGTGATTGCCAATTAATTGAATAGAAGTTATAACCGTCATTGCAGAGTGGTAAAGTCGACACACAGACTAGTCTAGTCGTCTAGTCGGTTCAACCCCCCTACCAGTTGCTTGAAACAAGGCTCAAGTACCAGTGCAGTGCAATTTTAGGCCAATAACTTACTGTGTCGCAGATAGCCTATGATGGGATCAACGTTAACACTTGTCCATAGCAGAAGTTTTCTGTCGGGACGCCCAGTGTTGGCTCAATTTTGCTCATCAAAAAAAGATGTGGTTTGTTGTCAAATTTTTAGCTTCAGTGTGATGCTTCCTCGAAGACTACACACAGAAAACAAATATTGTTGAAGTGTCTGCATCTTGATTCTTTTTGTCAATATATTTAATAGTTCCACTGCAGACTGATTAACAACAGTGGTGATTCAAAACAAAGGAGCCAGTAGAGCTATGCAAGAATGAAGTGCCTCGAATGAGCAAAAGAAAGAAAAAAAAAAAAAATGCAGAATCAGAATTTTCGGATTTGAATCACATCCAATCAACTAACTTACTTTATTCTGACAAGAGCTACAATGCTGCCACACTGCTTTTACTTTAAAAAATAAAAATAAAATTCACGATTTTTAGCCTTCATTTATGGCCAACTCCATTTGAACTTACTGCGCATATTTTCTGCACACGTACGAAGTTTTAGCTTGGAACCCTCCAACGGGATCTCCGCGAAATGAGGTGTCCCTTAGCCTAGCACCGAGCAGCTGCACGGATATTCATGGCAGCGCCACAACCGAAGCCGAAAAGGAGCCATTGCTGACGTGGACGGCGACTGCGGCAAAATGAATGGGACAAACTTCATTCCAAAGCGTGAAAGGTGACGAGAACCGGCTAGGTAGCCAGCAGGATAGGTAGCCGGTCACTTTGTAAGAAAGGCGGCAGTTAATCCAAGACAGCAAGGATTTATGACACAAACAGGTGCCAAACAAAGCTACCTTTGGCCACGGTACAGCGAGAGATACTGGTTAAAGTAAGCCATTTTAAACTAAAAACAACAACTTTTCCAGAGGGAGAAGTGGTAGCTAAAACGTGCCAGCATACTCGCTTTCTGGTTGAATAGATATTTTTCCACAATCAAGTTGAATTTTTCTTTTGTTGGACTATTATTTCAGAATAGTACAAGGAGTAACAATTCGATTCTGATTCGGAAGGCATTCGTTACTGTCAATATAAATAGCGAATGGGGATTTAGAGGGTGAGGGTTTTGGTTTTAGGATTTAAAAAAAAAAAATATTAAATTTTTTAAAGGTTAATGTGAAGGTATTAGTCCATATAACATAAGGGCATGTCTTTGTACCACTGGCTGTACAAAGAGTTGAAGATGAAGAGATGTAAGTGGGTGGAATACATTGTGATGGGTAAACAGGACCAAAACAGGAAAGCGTGGGCTCACCTGAAAAACACATCACATTCTGGTTTTGCCTTAGCCATTGGTTCAAAAAACCCAGAGAAAGCAATTTGTTTTTTTGTCTTTTAACAGAAGAAATTTGTGTCTGGAGTAATCCTGCTTCTTGGCCACCATTTGCAGCATGCAAATTACAAGGTGCAAGCACAGCTTAATGTGTTAAACTCAAACAGCTGATACAAATCTCCCAGCACTGGGTTTTCTTAGCAAAGCTTTATTTCTGCTGGCATCATTCAACTGGGCCAAAGTCCTGACTCAGAGGTGCAGCCTTTATTTTATCAGTGCTGGCACAGCTTTGACAGCGAATACTGCATAGCATTTAAGAAGCTTAGCCAACTTTGACTCTAAATAGTCCGACTACGGCAAGAGTAATGACTGGTCACACGGATAGTTATGAAATTCTGTCATTTTGATGTGTATTATCATGTTGATATTGACTCGCATTCTTTTATTTGTACAATTGAAATGTAGCCCCTACTTTATAAAAAAAAAAAAGGGCTAGGCTAAATAGTACTTGAGGTTTGGGTTAGATGTGTCTGTGACATCACAGGGGTATGCACCTGTGCATACAGATATGCAGTTCAGTAATTTCCAGTAAACGGAAGTAGAGGTTATGGATTTATGCACGTCCATAGCAAATGGGATTAACATTGCCGGGTATAGGCGCCTGTTTCAGATTAATCTGAGTTTACAGAAGATTATTGCGACGTTGGATAAAAACATAGGCTTACGCGAACTAATGAAACGGATTCAACTTCAGATTAAGTTATTATTGCATAAGAAAATAAAAATGACCTTAATCCAACAAAGAAACACACAGACCTACTGACAGACAACATAATACAATGATGAAAAAAGACCTGCAGAGAAACGACAAGCACAAGGACATCATCCAAACAAGACAGAAAAGAACGAACTTTAACGAGCATATATCGTGAAGTGTTGTCACGATACCAAAATTGTGACTTCCATACTATACCTGTAAAAAAATACCTCAATACCGATATTGAAACAATAGCTTGGGAAAAAAATTAAACCTTCAGTAAAAGCAGCGGAATCACCGACGACAAAACATGGAACTTTCAATTCTTTGTATTTTTCAAAACAAGTTCAGGCAGAGGAAGTTATTGAATAAAACTTTTATATTTACCTTGATAAAATAAAACTGAAACAGTTCATCTCAATTATTTTTAAATATAAATAAAATGATTCTCAGCTCCTGAGATTTATAGCCTTCTTTTAAAAATATTTCTGTCACAAAATGATTTGGGAAAACCAGCACACATTTCTCTTTTTCCTTCCTTTGTTTTATGTGTCGGTTTTACAGTAAACTAACAGAGTGACAAACCGCTTGAAGGCAGCACATTTGTTTCCTGTTTCTTGGATAATTGTTCTCTGTCGCCAAAAGGCACGTTCAAGGAGGACAGAATAGTCCCTCTTAAAAGTACCAGTACTAAAAATATGGTAGCTTTGCATTTTTTAAAGTGAGGTACTATGATACTACCTGTAGCACCTGAAACCCCACTCCTGAATTGAACACAATCTGTTCCATAAAGCCGCTTGACTTCCAAGTCGTCCTAATTTGAGAACAACTGTCCCCAAGGGAAGCAGTGATGCCATTTTGAGTAACGAGTGAAGTAACGCGTTGCTTTTCCCAGGAAAATAATTAGACTACAGTTACTTTTTCAATCCAACAATAGTCACTTTGACATCAGTCTCTCTCACCAAACAGTAATTTGTAGCTGGTGATTCATCCACAACGCAATCCGGCTGTGCAGACCACTGTTCTTCTCAACAAATAGAAGAAAGCGATTGAGAAGTGATTGTTTATTACACAATGAAAAGTGACGGTGCAGTACTATAAAAGTGCAAAGAAATGCACAATTTCACTGTCGCCACACTATTGTTGTTATTTTCCTTCGTAAAAAGTGTATTTGATTGTTAAGTTTATTTACACATTAAGAATACAGTTTTACTGGCCTGTTAAATGCGCAGTGCAGGGTAAGGACTGACTCACTGAAGGACTTATAATCCATCCATCCATCCATTTTCTGAGCCGCTTCTCCTCACTAGGGTCTCGGGCGTGCTGGAGCCTATCCCAGCTATCATCGGGCAGGAGGCGGGGTACACCCTGAACTGGTTGCCAGCCAATCGCAGGGCACATACAAACAAACAACATTCGCACTCACATTCACACCTATGGGCAATTTAGAGTCCCTAATTAATACATGTTTTTGGGATGTGGGAGGAAACCGGAGTGCCCGGAGAAAACCCATGCAGGCACGGGGAGAACATGCAAACACCACAAAGGCGGGACCGGGGATTGAACCCCGCTCCTCAGAACTGGGAGGCTGACGCCCTTAAATAATCTTAAATATTTACAATGAAAAGTGAGAACTCTCAACTTTGTCTGTAAACTGGTTGAATGCGCTTGCTCGGCTGACGTCACGTAGTAAGAAAAACGGTTTTCTCGCTCTTCACATCAAAATTACTGTGGTGGGAGCAATGGTGTGTGTGTGTGTCACTCACTTTCACATTTAGGTACACACGCGCACGCACACACACACAGTTGCCTCCATGGATTACAATTGGCAGTGTACTGAGAATGGCGTGCTTGTTTTATGTTTTGGAACTTACTGGATTGTGTTGGCATGTCCAGTCAGCACTAAGTTGCTGATTTAATGTGGCTTCAACTACACTAATATTTAAGTTATGTTGATGACATGATTCTGTAACTTGTGTGGTGTTCATTACCAAGTAATGGGTACGGTTAAACTAATGCTTTTTTTGTACTGTGGATAAGCGATATTATTGCCACTTGGCAGCTGCTGAAACTAACTAAAAAGTAACTTTTTTTCTAATTTAGCTACTTTTGGCCGGCACGGTGAGCGACTGGTCAGCACATCTGCCTCACAGTTCTAAGGACCGGGGTTCAAATCCCAGCCCTGCCTGTGTGGAGTTTGCATGTTCTCACCGTGCCTGCGTGGGTTTTCTCCGGGGACTCCGGTTTCCTCCCATATCCCAAAAACATGCATGGTAGGTTGATTGAAGACTCTAAATTGCCCGTAGGCGTGAATGTGTGCACGAATGGTTGTTTGTTTCTATGTGCCCTGCGATTGGCCGGCGACCAGTTCGGGGTGTACCCCTCCTCTCGCCCGAAGATAGCTGGGATCGGCTCCAGCACACCTGCGACCCTTGTGAGGATAAAGCGGTACAGAAAATGGATAGTTACTTTTGAAATCAAGTAATCAGTAAAGTAACAAAGTTAGTTACTTTACTGATTACTTGAGGTTAAAAGTAAGTTACTTTTTCCAAGGTAACTGTGGCAACAATAAACGGAAGTAATGGAAAGACAAATAATTTATTCTGGGCTCAAATCGTCGCCATATAAAGTCTTTAACTTTTCAGACTATTAAACTGTTCAGTATAAAGAGAAGGGTTATGAGAAATAAAACTAATCATTCTTTGAAAATGCTGACAGTGACAATGTATGGGAAAAATGTGATGTTTGTTGGCAACCTTTGCTTCCTGCCAGTCATTAGCCATGATGGTTCTAGTTAGACACTATTTATATTAGCATCTACTTGGTCATATATATTAATAATTGTGTTGCTCACATTGTGCAGTGCAGCCAGCCAATTTCCTTTTTGGTTTTGTCATTCTACTTTTCCCCTTGTCCACCACATTTACTCTTCTTTCCACAAGAGTTCCGTTCCGATTAATATCGATGAAGTAGGCATCCTTAATGCTACTACAATTTATCAGCAGCAAAAACAAACTAAGTGCAACTGGACTAAAACATTCTGATAGAGAACATTCTCCAACGGCATCCGAGAATGTCCTTTAATCAGTCTGAGGAACAAACATTCCATTCCATTCCATTTTCAACATCGCTTATCCTGGTTAGGGTCGCGGGGCGCTGGAGCCTATCCCAGCTGACTCCGGGCGAAAGGTGGACTACACCCTAAACTGGTCGCCAGTCAGCCGCAGGGCACATATAGACATGGACAACCATTCGCACTCACATTCACACCGTCACTGAGTGGGAACTGAACCCACGCTGCCCGCACCAAAGTCAGGCGAGTGTACCACTACACCATCAGTGACAGAACAAACATGACCTACAAAACTATAAAGCAGAATTATAAGTCGGTTAGCCGCTGTTAATCAGCTGCTAGGCTAACGCTTAAGTGGTGCTAAAATATGCAAGGACGACGAGGGCCCGATGATGCGTCCCGTATAAAAGCATCCAAGAGCTGTTATGCATTGTCCTCTTCCTTAGCGGCTTTCTGCTGGAGCTGAGGCGGACAGAGAGCAGGCAGAACCGCTGTGAGTCAGCCAAAGCCAGCCCCCCGCCTCACGCTGAAATCAGAGAAACCACAAGAATGTAACAGCTTCTGTTATTATCCCTCCCTGCTGCCTCACGGCCTGATAGCCTGCCCCACAGTGAGGCTGCCTGTTTCCCCTTCTCGTCTTGTTCTCTCACTCCCATCTCTCTCCCACATAGACTCAGCTTATACATGCACAAATACACCCTGAAACACACAAATGCATTTTATTTCCTACTGTGAGCGGCTCCAAACACAAGGCTGTCCGACACACTACTGAACAGATCAATGGGCTGAAGGAATATGAGCCAGTAACAGTCTTCGCTCCAGGCACTGTCCAAATTTTAATGGGCACACGCACGCACACATTATATTTTAGTATTTGGATTTCCACTACTAGCAGAAAAAGTGAATCATTCAAGTGAGGCATTAACTGAGTATTTTGCCGATTACACACACCATGTCTTCAACTTGGACTTTTTAAGAAAGGCTGTGATTTCTTTCAGTGTCAGTGCCTGTAGGGGATGCATGAATGACCTTTTCAGTAATGTTGCTAAGAGATAATGCAACTTAGTAAGAATGGGCATTTGACTAGATTTCCACGATTGGATATGGGGAAAATTAACAAAAAGGGTACGGAAAATCCCTCTGAATATTATGAACTCCTGTTTCCAAGGCTGTGTTGTATTGTGGTGTGTGTGGATGAAGCTCATGATCATGTTGTCCTTCTTTAGACAGCAAACTTGTTTATAGCCAAAGAGGGTATTTCCCTTTAGCCTTGATTAATTAACAATCGATTCAGCACAAATCAGCCAAATTCTTAACCATCAATGAATCTATTCATTAGTTATTCTGCCCATCCCTACCAGTGAAAATGGTTCCCAGTATGTCCTGTTTGAGTGGAGCATCTTGAAGTTAGGGGTTTGAATCAGTTGAGAAATATAGACGCATGAGTTAAATTTGTAGAATTGCGACATTCTTTTAAAGGTCTCTTCCACCCCACCTCACCCCCCATAGAAAATGTGGATTTCTGGGAAGTAATACTGGTAAAAACAATGGGCCTCTGTGGAATCTAGTTTTTAGTTAGGAATTGTCTTTTTTTTCTCTCTCTCTCTTAGCCAAGCAAGAGGACCCAGAAGTGCTGCTTAGTGAAGGTGCCTCGATGCAACCTTTCCAAAATGATGTTACCATACCAGTAATTATTTACAGCAGCAATATTTAAAGCAACAGGTCACCAACAAAGTTAACAGACTCTACGCGAAGACGCTCGAGCAGCAGAAGAGAAGAAAACACTAGCCTGTGGAGAAGAAGCAAGGAACCACAAAGTTACCGTTATACTAAAAAACAATGACTCACAATGTTAATATTAAATATCATAATAGTTCTTTTGGTAGCCAATAATTTATGCCATGAGAAAATAAAATTCCAACTTCACATTTAAGAAAGACTACATAGGACAGTGAATTTCCACATCAACATGAGTTTAGCCTCTTAAGTGATTCTCACTATTATGACGTTTTGCACAAATGTTAAGGAAAGGTGTTCTCAAAGGTTAAGAGATGTGGCTTTCCGAAGAGGTCCATTGCCTCAACAACACAGGATGGAAACCGTTTAGGTGCAAACTGCGTTAAAATTTGTAAATTTGTGTTGGCTTCAAAATACCACTCACTGTTCTTGTATGAAATCTTATGGTGAACATTAACTCCTACCCTCAGGCTGTGGGTTTAAATCAAAATAAAAAAGGTGGCCCATATGTCAACCAAAAAAGTGACAAGAGAGAGCTACATGTGAATTTGTCCTGTTCGGAGTGATCCAACTCATACAGGTGGACACTGGCCACACCCTTCATAGGAGCAAGCCTATCAGCCACTTTGTAACCGGATATCTGCACACTGGTTCACATAATCCGTGCCCTTGAGCTCTAGTCTTTGCATAATCTGACATGCACAGTAAATTGACATTTCAAATTTTGACTTGAGCAAATTGTACTAGCCATGATGATCAAACAACGTTGAAAGTCACAAAATAAGAAGCCAGAATCACAGCATAAAATTAAACCAATGTGCCGATGTTGTCTTTTGACTTTTTTGTTTTGTGTTGTTTGTTTGTTTCGGTGTTAAATTGAATACAGAATTGTTTATGCTTCCTTCCACACGTAGCGCCAAGTACAAATAAGTTAACTGTGTTAGATGTTCCAGAAATAGCTGTGTCGGGATTATGGTTAAGAGCCAAGATGCAGCTGCAAATTGGAAGCGGGTCCAAAATGCCAAGAACTGTGTACACTTTTAGTAGGAATGAGATTAGTTCGGCTAATTAATGGTTTGTAAAGCATAAAACTTTGTCATCTGCATCCTTAAAAGAAAAGTTGGACAGACTGCACTGAAAACGTATGATTAACAAACACTGACATGATCATAAATATTGAACAGGTTTAACATTTACAATTGTCAGCGCTGGTCGGTTTGTGAACAAATCGGGGAAGAAAAATCAATCTTAACACCCCACAACAGGATAATCAGTCAGGATTAGCTTTTAGAGACTGACCATCGGGCCTTTGCTGACAGTGTGGACAATCAGCTCTTTCCTGCAAGAAAATCTCTGAAAAAGTAACATTTGCTACAAGACAACATTTTAAAACTTCAGGGCAAAGATTTTAAAAATTCTTTGTCTGATCAAATACTGAATGAGACTTACTGTTCTGTGGAAACAAGCTCTCTTTTCATTAAGACTCTCAATTATATTTCATTTCGTTGGATTTATCACTAAAACAAGACGATGGCTTATCACACAAAGTGGCACTACTTGGCTCACTACCATTGTCTCCTGTCCTATTTTCATTGCATCCCTTCCTCACAGGGTGTATATGTATGTAGCACTGCCTTCCCAGTCCACATAGGATAAAATCTTATGTTATTGTGGTTATATGCAGTTATTATTTTGTTGTTGTTGTTCCTTTCGCTCTGGTCCTTCTCAAACCTCGTTCTGGCTGACTGCATTTCCAATAAAGATCCATCTCAACACAAACTGCAACAGAGGGAGTACATGTCAAACTCTCATGTTGCACAGCAAAAGTGTTCCGGCATGAAAAGGCATACAGATCCACCATATTACATGACTATCTATCTATAACCTGGCTATAGCACGTGAAGCCCAAAAGGGGGACAAAACAAACTGTTCCTGGCTCTGACCCACAGCGCTGCAGCAATTGTGAGCTTTGACTGCTCTCTTTCAACTAGTAGTTTAACAGTTGTTTCAAAATGGAAACTTGAACACACGCTAAACTCTTGCTTGTACACGAAGCAAGTTAGAGCTGGACAAAGTGGAACACATTTTGAAAAGTGAGTCTCTTGATGCATGCCCGCATAAATGTAGATGTGTTGCTGTGTTCCTAAATGTTGATGCAGGGCAGAATTGGCAGAGGACAAGTCAAAACAAGCACTGGAGCATAACTCTTGAGTAAAGAATTGGAAGCCAGCTGTACTTACATACCTGAGGAGTGTACATGTGGGGGTTGGGCTTTAGTGGAGGACTCCTCTCACAACAGAAAAAGAAATCTTATGGGATATTATATCCATTGGCAATCAAAAATAACATGGGAAATATTTTAGTGGTCCCAGAGTAAGAGCTTTTCTCATTTGGAATTCCCCCTATTTCACCTTCAGATTGGGGTAGGGCTGCTGCACAATTACTGGAATTTCTTGTGTATAATGCGCACCCATGTAAAATACGCACCACCAAAATTGACCTCAAAATTCTAGAAAAACCTTCTACCTACGTATAACGCATTTTTACAATGCATGATTTTGCTTGTACCCATATGATCAAAACATGAAGTATTATATTATCTGTATTTTGTTAGTTTATTCTAGTAATTATTCTGACTTTATTTGAACACGTAATACTTTTTATTTACTTGCTCTTGTTTTGAAATTCACAGCCCTACTTTTATTTAGTAAATGTGAAAACACAGTTATGCTCATATATTTGGGCTTAGGCAAAACAAATAAAATTTTATTTTAATGGGATTCAAATTAAACTGTCAAGCATTTCAGAAAAGCATTATCATTCAACAAAACATAACCATAAAGAAATTAATGATGGTTGTTGTTCAGTAATCAGTCGTATTTAAAGTAAATAAATAAATATTTCACAAATTCTGCCAGGGTATATAAACTTATGAGCCCAACTGTACATATTATGCAATATTATGCATACCCCTATCATATCATATAGGGCAGCCGTGGCCCAATGGTTAAGATCATCGCCTGCCACCGTGGGGGACCTAGGTTCAAAACCCCGACGGGACCATCCGCCAACATCCTCCGGACTCACGGCTGTGGTGTCCTTGAGCAAGACACCGATACCCCGAAATGCTCCCCGGGCGCTTCAGCTGCCCCCTGCTCCAGTGTGTTCCACTAACATGGGTATGTGTTCACTGTGATGGGTTAAATGCAGAGAACAAATTTCGTGTGCGTGCATGCATGCATGCATGTTCATGACAATAAAAGATGATTCTATTCTATATTGGAATGAAGGTGAAGGCTACATCTCTTTCATAACCTGTAGGTGGCGGTGGTATATTAGAATGAAAGTGTACACCTTTCTCATAACCTCTAGATGGTGGCATACATTTATAAAAGGGGAAAGCTTTTTTTCGTTTTCCCCTATACCTATGTATAATTCGCACCATTTACTTTTGACAATTTGGGGGGTGGGGGGGGGGGGGTGTGCGCATTATACGAGAAATTATGGTAATCAAATTTTAATCATGATCACGATTCAGGCTGCCATGATTAAATTGACCTTATTGTGTGCAATTTTTACATCTGAAATGCAAACTCTGTTGCATATGAAGCACTTTCTCAACCAATAGCCACCCACCAGGGGCGAACGCATGGTTAAGGGTTCCTTAAGATGCCTACACAACAAGCAAAGATTAGCAATGAGGAGCTATCATGGTGAGGAGCCAGTGCCTCGAAAAAGGATCACCATCCGTTTTCTGGACCCGTTTCGATTCAGGGCAAGTGACATTAAACAAGAAGTCATATTCAAAGAGTGCAGCAGAGTTGTCCCTCTTATAACAACTTATTATTAGTGGCTTTGCTGTGTACATTCAATCTTTGTCCGTCCATCCATTCTCTGTACCGCTTCTCTTTACTAGGGTCGCAGGTGTGCTGGAGCCTATCCCAGCCGACTTTGAGCAAGAGGCGGGGTACAGCCTGAACTGGTCGCCAGCCAATCGTGGTTCAATTTTTTGTCTTAATATAAATGGCGACTTTCTTGTTACTTTACTTACTGAGCAGCCCAGACATACATGTATCACTTTGGTCCTTATTGTATAGTCACTGTCACACTTCAAGCAGGATTAGTTTTGTTGGGATTTTAAAGGCAGATGTTTAATAATGTGAATGTACAGTATTTGTGAGAAATGATTACTTTGCAACAGAACAACACTACTGTAACTCTAGACCAAGAACATGGTATTGAATTGTGATTCCCTCCATAGCGAGTGAGTCCAGCTTTGGATGAATGAAATACAAGACTTTGCAACATGAGAGCTATTGGGTTACTGTCTTCTAGTGTCAGTGTCAGATTTCAGGCAGGAGTCAAACAACTTACCTCATGGTCACTATTGAAAACATGACTATGTAAGAAACCATGTTAAAACGAAAATGCAAATGATCCAAGAATACACCATGTTTTTATAACCATGATGTGGTTTTCACATTAATTCTGTCCAAATGGCAACATTACAGGATGGTATAATTTCATGTTGTGATGCAGTAGACCTTTTCATATTTAAACTACAAAACTGAAGCAAACAACCCAGTCATGAAACAGAACTTGAAGAGAAAAGCAAAGTTTCATTTCCAGGAACTGCTGGACTGTTCAGATATGATTTTGACAACAGCTCCTGCAAATATCTGGGATTGGAAATAATTAAAAACCAATAGGAGCCTTGCTCTAACAAAGCAATACAACATGAATATTTGAAGATGCTCAATCAATAAGTGTAATGTGACTAGTTCTGAGATGCAACTTAAGACCTCAGCTAACTTGTCTCAGTTAGGCTCTTGGTTGGACGGGGAATACAAATTATGAAAGTTTGAAGGAGACTGGTAAAGAAATGCAACCAGTACACGACTGGCAAAAGATGTGCAAATGTGGTGGCAAGAAGCCAAATCAATGACCAAGTAGTTCTGTCACGTTTGTGGATTACAAACACCATAAAATTACAGAGTTGGCCAAACACAATGGTTATCATTTACTGATGGGTGCACATCCAAATCATTCTGTGCCATAAGATATATCTGACTAGCTGACTGATGAAAAACCCATTTCTCCACTTTATGATGATTTAGACTTTTTAATTTCTCTTTCATTTGTTGTATACTACTTTAAACTACATTGGCAAACAACTATTGGGGAAAAAATGCAAAGGGCACGACTTACTGAAGATACAAAAAAGGCTAAGTTACTTTGTTTTAAATGGACCAAATGCCAACAATCCTGCATTATGAAAGTAATATTTTAAGATATAGTTAACAGTTTGAATAATGTTCACAGGTCAATATTGGTTGGCTAATTTTACCACACAGCACCATCAATACCTTTTCATCAGGTCCCTTAATACAAACTGCCAGTATTAAACAGTCCTTTTGACAGCAAAGTCAACTACATACAAAGTCAGTCCAAAATGTTGTATATGAAATTTAAGATTAAGATTATATACTGTAGCCAGAATTTTATAAAGGTTCTGGTACCTGGCAGTTTACAGCCTTAATATAAATCTCTGGCAAAAGGCATTCATATCAAGTTTTCTGTAAAAGATCCTAAGAAACTATAAACTCAATGAAGTCTTAAAGATTTACTGCTTTTCTAATCTATCCAACAGAATATGGTAAACCTCACCGAAATGATGCAATCTGTGTAGCACTAGAATTTCTAGCTAAATATACACACGTTATCCAGTCCCAGAAAAAAAAAATGAAGTAAATCAAGCAACATTCAAGTGACAGGCCAGTTTTAGATTGTGCTCGTGTTGTGTCAGTTTATATACTATTTTAACTGTGCGGCCTCATGAACAGACCAACAGGAAGACTGACCACAGACCAACAGACTCTCTCCGAGGCATCTGGCTGAACAGTTAGTGATGGCTGTTAGTCTGGTTTAATTTGAGCAATGCTGGTGGGCCAGACTGAAAGAACATTGACTCAAGACACGAGTAATCGGAGTGCTCTACCAGTGTTTTGCCACGCGAGGCCACAGTTCATGTCATTACAGTTACAAGATGGGCAGCATTCAAGGATCAATCTGAAACCGAAGCTCAAGTAACACGTCAAAGGTCCCTTGATGTTCATCCACTTAAATAGTAAATCGGCCAAAATGAGTCTATCGATAGCTCTGCAAACAGATATCGCCCAACTCCAGACTGGGCTGCAAGCTTTCCAAGGGGTTCCAGTTGGATGGACAGGCAGCTGGTCCACTTGGTTAAACATGAACAGGCTGCTCTTTGACAAGGCTGTCACCACCGGACGGCATCAGTCAAAGGAAGCCTGGTCTCAGGCACATGAAGGGCTCTTAAAGGTAAACGCCACTCTATCTGAAATTAGTCCAGTTATGCATTTTAAACAACTAACTAAGCACTAGTAGAAAGTGTATATAAACTCTGACTTAAAGCTTAAAGAAGGGGCCACTGTTTCTGATCCAAACAGTGACGTTAAAGTGGTGCCAACTATAGTGAATCATTCAATCATTTATTATCAAGAGTTCAATAGAAACAAAACACTGGACGTTACCAGATGAGTTTAAAAATAAACTGGTTATACATAAGAATGGAAACAAAAATACATCCAGCAAAGAACTGTGTTTAAAATTGAGAGTGGTGGCTTTAAAAGGAGGTGCCTGGCCTGTTGAGTGTTATGCGAGTCAACGAATTAAGTGTAGAGTTGGCTGTTGTGCGCTCAGGTTGGCGGCTGGCTGTAAACTGGCTAACTGTTAGCAAGTCTAAGTCCTTAGTGCATGCGCATCAGTTGAGGCGATAGCAGCTTGTGTATGAATGTTCTTATTACGTGTTTGTTTTGTTATCATTTGTTCAATAAAGCAATCGAAAACGCACCATCGGCTGTGTCTATCCTTGAACACTGGTGGGGCATTACAATGTGTTCTAATTAGCCATGGTAGCAGTCGATATTAAATTCGCTTACAACGATAGCTTGCGTTGCCAATCGTTGTGGTATGTGGTATGATTTGCAGTAGATACATTGCTCTTTATTTATTTATTTTTTTAGAGTGAAATAATCCCAAGATTTGGACATTCTCTGCCTCTTATGCACCCTTTCCTCCTGGCTCAACGCTATCGCGCCAACTTATTTCTACACGGAGTGGTGCGTGAGTCTGCAGTAACATTACTCCGTGGGGTAAAAAATAGCACTGTCAAGCGTCAAGGCGGAGATTTTGGTTTGACTTTTTTTGGGGGGGGGGGAATAAAATTATTTGAGTTAGTCGAGTAAGCGTTTCAGCCCTATTATAATGAACACCTAACACATTTGCATTTACAGGTGAGAGCAATCTTTTGCAGATGCCTTTTACTCCTGTGAGATTACCACAGCACCGAGGTTTATCCATTTTTTTGCCAGATTTTAGTAAGCACGTCTACATGTGCGTTTCTCATGACGACAAGGTCATGTATGCTGCGACAGTTAAAGCTGGGTCATCAACACAGGCAATCTAATCTTAAGCATCTGGGTCATACTTAGCATGCGAGGCTGCGGAATTTGTGAGAATCCAGGTATGCAATCTCACATTATCCATCTTGCAAATCTGCACACATGTATGACACATATGACCATATAAAACGGGGCTAACCAACCCTTGCGACACTGGGGGAGTTTCAGTCGCAAATGGAGGGCGTGCAGCAGTATGCCAAATACATTCAACTGTGACAATTTTGCAACTCCATGTGAATAGCGATTGTTCTAATAATGTAATTGTACAATAATGCATGAAACTTCAAAATCACAAAGAAATTTAAAAATCCCTTCTTTTTGACAACAACACACTTGTTTAAATGTGCTGCACTGCAGATATGCCTCCGCGCGATCACCTTTCCCTTGGGAACTTGAAGGATTAAACTTAGTATAATAGATTACTCTTGTTATCATTAATATAATTATTTATTAGTAAGACTTATTACCTTATTGGTAAGTATGCATGGTCAAACGACAGGCCTTTTACTTGAGTATATATCGCCGATGTTGCGCCGAGTCCACGCTCTGTGCTCTAATCTAGTCGTAAGGCTTAGGATCCATCCCTGGCCGTCATTGTAATGAAAGCAGGACTTGCCATTGGCCCAGCAGTAGACAAGGCAGGGTGTACAGTCGCTCACTTGCATGAGGGCTAATTTTAGCAAGACAATAAATAGGATGTGTAAAGTGTATATCTTTCTTGATCCTTGGGGTATTTTGGTATTAAGACACCTGATACCTGGTTTAAATTGTCAAAAAAAAAAAAAAAAAAAAAGGGCATAATGTGCCTCTATGACACAGTTTGACCCTGAAACAATAATTCCAATGATTTCTTATGGGAATAATAAATGCAGCCTTTAAAGTTCCCAAATACATCAACAGGGAGCATTTGAATCTTTTCAAAGCCATTTCCTTTTGCTCGAGCTCTTGTATCAAATGTTATCAGCATGTGTACCTAATTTTTTGGCAGGGGTTAGGGACCAAGCCCAGACACAAATAGGGAATGGAGTCTTAACTTTTTATAAGTGCCTTCAATAATAGTTTGAATCCAAAACTATAATCCCAAAACATGTTGATGGCAGTTCAAACTCATATTCCTTAAAATTTTAGAATAAATGGCTCACAGATTATTTGATTTTTTTTTTTTTTTAATGCACTGTAAGTGAGAGGACACTGGCATGTGTTGCCACTTTGCAACCTAAAAAAATACAAATCACTACTTTCTAGCTAGTTTACTCCACTTTTGCCTCGGTGATACATAGATACTCTCATTTCACAAAAACAAACATTGCAAATGATGCTTTATCTTTAGTCGGTATCTTCATGTAAGATACAGTATCTGACTGTATCTTACGTTGAGCAGCTTACAGTTACCAACTGATCAGCTTTTAACTCCACCACTGCCAATAGCAATTCAGACGTTTTTCTGCATCACCTTGATAAGTTTACTACCCTGCTTTCTATGGCATCAACCTCTCAAGGACCCTTGTCTGCCTGTCGGACCTACTGGAATCTTCCATCATACTTTTGTTCGCTGTCAAGTCGGCCGGCTACCAGCTGTTGGTCAACGCTTATAACTCCTCTGCTTACAATTTATGGAGGCATTAAAGAAAAGAGCACAAAAATACATGGATGGCACAAATAGGTAAGTTTTTCAGTGAACAGTTAGTAAGGTTCTACAGAAAAAAAATTGCAAATGGTGAATAACAATAGGCGGGAGTTCACTGTCAGGCTGCATGCCATTTTTTTGCTCATCGGAGTCTGAAAGAAGTTTTATCTTGAAAATCAGGCACATTCACCTATGCCTCTGTCAAAACACTCCAATAAAGTAAAAACTGTAATACCACCCCAAAAAAAATTATCTGCGATATAGTGGGCCCACAATAACTGAACCGCAATATAGCGGGGGTTTACTGGACACAGTATTTCATCAAGTGTTTAGCAGCACGGGGGGTGGCAGCTGGCTGGGGAGAAATATACACTCTTTCACTGATCCCTGATGATCCCCAATCACACACTGGCTGGTTTTAAGGAATACTTCAAAGACACATCCAAGAAAGGAGTGTGTAATAATCTACCAAACCTCCAATGACGAATGAATCCTGACCAAAAATTTAATGATGTGTACATGCAATGAAAAACGAGGGCTATGCATGCACACAAACGGCAGGAGCAGATATGATATGAATATGATATCAGCTGCAGCAAGAAGCAGAGGGGCCGACTGCGACCCAAAAGATGTGGCACGGATGGTGGAGGATTACGTCATCGAGAAAAAAAGAAAAGAAAAAGGAGGACGTCTCAATCGCATGCAGGCTTCACTGACATAAACGAATAACTCAGCACTGTTTGATTAGCAACTGCTATGTGCCAAAAAAGTACAATTAATTATATGCATAATAAGACCTTATTTCAAATGAATGGGAGTCGAAATGCATACTTGAATATTCATTGTCTAGCTTCGCCATATTGTAGTTTTCGGAACGAGCATAAATAAGCACGAAGCTTTCGTTAATTGTTGCTTCTTTTTCTTTTTCTTCAAATCAATGTGCGCCATATTTAAAGGCATACAACTGGCTCCATTCAACGCCAACCGGGCTGTCATTAAAGGGGCTTATTGTACACTTGTAACGTTACAATGAATGACCCATTAACCAAGGGGAGAGGAGGGGGGGCATTTATGTCGACATACGGAAGGCTGAGGCATACATTAATTAATAAACGGCACTAAATGCGATGCAACTGTGCGTATAATTGATCATTCTGGGGTGTTCGGTGGCCACAAGAAGTAACTGCGATGCATTGAATGGGCAGAGCAGCGTTAGCAAACAACGAGCTACACATTTCGGATGACTGTAAGCACACTATTATAGATTTAAAAGTAACTACTTGTGAAAAAAATTGGACGGTACATTTGGCAATTCGTGTCAGCGTTATCATAATGTTACTGGGAATTATTTAGCTGCGTGAAGCAACTTGGAGGAAAGTGACAGCGCCGAGCTAACCGGCTAAGCTAGCTAACGTCAGCTGGCTGTAAAGAGGGTAAAAACAAATAAATAAAAGATGGAGTGTCTTTTTTCCCCCCCTTACCGTCATAAACTGCTCCGGGGGCGTCCAGTTTTCAAGGAATAAAATGTTCGCCGTGTGAGGAAATGGTCTTTGTTGGTAGGGCGACGAAGCCCGAACATTCAAGAGGAGTTCGCCCGCGGCTGCCGACGAGACCCGGGCATCATTACTACGGACGGTCGGTCTTCACGAGTGGTCGCAGTCCGCCGCTGCCTCACGCGCATCCATCCGGCAAAGAGGGGCCTCCTCCGGCCGCGACCATGCCACCACTGCCTCGGCAGCCACAGATGATAATCCACAAAACGAGATCCCCCGCAGTAAGCATTGGCTAAACGCGGCCAGTTGTATCAGTCATTGCAGACTGAGAACGTCAAACGTGAGTGAAAATATTTTTAAAAATAATAAGGAAATAAAATACACCGATGATATTCAAAGTCAATTTCTCGATTTAACCACAAAATATTGCGTTTCTGACTTCGTGGGCTTGCTCGGTTTTGTCAACCTCGCTCGGTCTCACTGCAGCTGCTCCTCCGAGCGACACAACAGCAGCGGCGGCGGCGGTGGCGACGACGTAATGGCGCAAATGGAGCGCGCGGAGGCGGGGCAACAAAATCGGGAGGCTCGCTGCTAGTTATGGAGCGAACCCAGGTCAATCAAAGGCATTATCCTTTTATGTATGGAGCTCCTCACGAGACCCGGATGTTGGGAGTATTGCCGTTGATGACATTGGGGGACGTTACACTACTGTGTCCCTATTTCACATGTGACTATGAAGTATCCATTTTACAATCTGATTTTTAAATAATTATTGTATTTATTTATTTTTTAATGAATACAAATGACCACAAGTGTTTTCATTCACATTTTCAGACCGATCGTCAGCAGTGTAATTCATAGTTCTTGTAAAAAAGAGGCCACGTTCTGATGTGGGCTGGAGTGGCCTCATGTGGTGCACAATGTAATAGCAGCCAGTGCATTACAACAAAGACAATAAGCCTTTGTACTGTCCCTTTCAATGGCACACTATGAAGTATAAGGAGATGAAGAGGAGACAGTGAGCCCACTGTTGCCGATAGGAACATCCCATGGCAACTCACACATGATGGACTGAGCCACAATACGAAAGTGAAATAGTGTCTCTGACCTCCTCTAACTTGCCACAATCATTTTAAAATGTGTTGCAATATCTCCATTTTATATCGCGCTTGTTGCCTTGGGACTATTCATTTCACCAGTCAACTCAGTGTTGGTGATAGAAAGATCCCAAAGCAACTAACACATGATAGACTGAGCCACGATAGGGGACACCGCAACAGGGCAGGGAACCCAGGAAATTGCTGAAGGGGTCCTCAAGAGATGGCTGACATTTGCCAATATCAATGACAAAAAAATGGCACTGCTTTAAAACACCACAGCAATGTGTTGGGAATCCCCTGAATAGAGCTCCTTACTAGTTGTTGCTGGCTGATGACAAGTAGGGGGGCCCTGAGAGACAGCTGATCTTGATCTATATCAACAACAACTAGAAACCCCAGTAGACACTTCACTGAAACATCTGTATTCAGGAATCACCCCAATGCATCTCACCTCATGAACAGCAAAGTCTTGAATTAACCGAGTGAAGTGGGGTACTGCCATGACTGGTCTTCAGCCAGTCACGGCGCATTTAAAGACAAACAACCTTTCACACCTTTGGACAATTTAGACACAAATACAAGACGATACCAACTCCGCACAGGAAGGCCGGAGCAGAGAGTTGGACGGCGGACCTATGAACTGTGAAGCAAACCGATCTGTTATGCATTATTATTAATTACAAGCTGCTATATATAGTTGAATCCTCTGGGTACTCGACTAGAAATGTAATTAAAACACATCGGAAACCTAAGAAGCAGACAGATAACCTCAGGGAGTGTGGCGTGATGAGTTCCAAGGTCCCACCGAGCTGGATATTAAGATGATTATCGCTATACAAATTAGCCAGTCATGCAAATTTGTGCATACTTAGTGTGTTTTTCTGAGTTAAGGTTGTTTTCCTGGGTTGAGAGCGGGAAAAAAAGGAACGTGGGGACACACAATGCTGAAGGGGGGAAAAAAAGAGCACAGGGGAAATCAAGAACTTGCACTGGGAACAGAATATATTGCATTAGCGCTCTTTTCCATTAAGGTATGGCGCCCTTGCTTTGTACGTCATGCACACAAAAACATAGTGGACTTAAGTAATTGAAAATACGCTCCCTCATAGTCCTATTATTTTTCTTATAGAGGTTTTAAAAAATTGGTTAAGATGTTAAAAATTGGTATGTCTACCCCCCACTTTGGTGAACTGGGATCGACTGCAGATTCTTCCAAAACACAAAATACACGATCAATACGAAGGCATGTATTCTTACCAGTAAAACAGTCCAGCACTCTCATGGAATGAGTGTGCTTTACTAGCGGTCATTGTATTACTACAGTACTAATAATTAAGAAAGTACTAGTTCCATGGCCCTTAAGCTGGATATCATGCATATCGAATAAATGCACAAACAGCTTTCCATAACCGTTTATAATATTCAGTATATGAACTGTACATTACTGTGAAAATGTGTGCTCCCAACACAATGTAGTATTAAATTTATATCTTGTCCTTTTTCATCAGAATGAGGATGCCCTCCCTCCTCGAGGTGTACGGTGTATGCTTCAGCTGAAGGATGTTGGCGGGAAACAAGTTCCCACTGGGCGCATACATCTCCTCTCCTTTCTGTCCCATGAGTGAGCGCAGTGTCTTGTTTCTAGACAGAATCTTGTCGTAAAACTCTAACCCGCCCCTGGCGTAGTCACGGGACACCCGAGCGGCCCGTCGGTCCGAGCTGTAATCGGACCACTGGGTAACGGCGTCCGAAGTGAGGAAGTAGGACACGGCGCCAAGCCCCAGCGCCACAAGGTTCACGGCTCCACGCAGCAAAGCGGGCCCGGCGTGGAGGCTGAACACCTGCTTCAGGACCACGCTGTACACCCAAACCCCAGCCAGGCACAAGGGGGCAACTGCAGCACTCACAATGGGTGTGCCCGACTGCAAACGCGCCACTTCCCGCGCTATGGAAAATTTCTGTGCTTGGAGGGAGAACACCAGTGACTCCTTGAGAGCCATGCCCCTCTCAGTGTCCCACTCCACTGTTTTACCATCGATGAAAATAGTCCGGTTCGTGATGCCACCGTGGTCAGCAGTCGTGCTGTTAAAGTTCGCCGGGATGCCAATTTGAGCCCCTGCAGGGAGCCATGGGACACCAGCGCTGACTGGGTGGAAACCAAAGCAGGCGAAGGCAGAGAAGTTCTTGGATGAGTCGACACTGTAGTCCTTTAGCACCTAGGAATGACAAGAGTAACACACAAAATTCCACGCAGATTCTATTACTTAAGCACACACCATGGAATCATGGGGAGTGAGAGGGTAGGCCCATTTAGGGTGCCTGAGAGCAAAATATGTGGAGTTTGTAACTGACCATTTCCTGCCACGCTACAAAAAGAACAACCGTACCTTCTGCAGTAAAATAATTCTTTTGCAAAACAACGCACAATCTCAAGCAACAAACGATACAATTGACGCTATTGCTCCTATGGCTATAAAAGAAGAAAAAAAATCATTTGGTGGCCACTGGACACTATAATCCTCTGATCTCAATACTATTGAGAGCATTTGGGAGATTTTGAAGATTGTAAATGATTTATCTTGATCTTTTTTTAAGATCACAAAAACCTGGGCGTAGGACGGTGGCCGACTAGTTAGCCCATCTCCCTCCCAGTTCTGAGGTCCGGTGTTCATATTCGGCCTTCCTGTGTGGAGTTTGCATGTTCTTCTGTGCGGAGTTTGCATGTTCTCCAGTGCGATGGACGAGATGTTGAAGACAGGACCCTACAGTGACGTAATATGATTTATTTTAATCGTTTTTTTCAGTGCTAATAGAGTTTGTTTGTTTTTTATCTGTAACTAATGAGGAAAAATGCAACCGGAGTTCTTTAAAGCCTTTTGTCAGGGTTTTCCAAGTTTTATTGTGCCAAGGCACATTTTACATTGGAAAGTCTCACCGCACACAACCCAAACATGCTTCACAGTGTATAGACAGGTTAAATCATATCTTCTGCCACCTAGTGGAAAAGCATTTAATTATGCTGGCATCGATAGATAAACAAAAAAAATAAATGTAATTAAATTTTAAAAAATGGAACGGTGAACGACTGGTTAGAGCGTCTGCCTCACAGTTCTGAGGACCGGGGTTCTGTGTGGGTTTTCTCCGGGCACTCCGGTTTCCTCCCACATCCCAAAAACATGCATGGTAGGTTAATTGACAACTCTAAAATTGCCCGTAGGTGTGAATGTGAGTGCGAATGGTTGTTTGTTTGTATGTGCCCTGCGATTGGCTGGCAACCAGTACAGGGTGTACCCCGACTCCTGCCCGATGATAGCTTGGATAGGCTCCAGCACGCCCGCGACCCTAGTGAGGAGAAGCGGCTCAGAAAATGCATGGATGGATGGATAAATTAAAAAATCATTTTCAAACCAATTAAACATTGGGAAATTTCTCCAGGCACACTAACTTAACCAGAGCACACCTTAAATTTGCACCTTCTGCTGGTCAACGAAAAAGATGAAATGTAGTTTCTAAAAAGCACAAAAAACAAAGCATAGGAAATAAAGCCATGGTTGAATCAAGTACCTGTTGGAAAAGGTCCTCTAGCTTGTCAGACAGGGTGACCGGCTCTCCTTTGTACCAGGCCTGGTAGAGCTGCGGTACGACGCGTCAGGGAAGACGTGGTAGAACATGTTGGCTGCAAAGACGCCACCGCAGCTTGTTACGAGCAGCGGAGTTCTGTACTTCTGAAGAAGCGCTGCATACTTGAGGAAGCGATATGCCATGTTGTGCTCACTTTAACTTTAGATTCAGGAGGAACAATCTGTGAAGACAAACAACATACATTAGGATAGGCATCATACTGCATGTCATTTAATCAAAACGACTATGTTATTGTTTTCCATTATTGTTTTTCCATTTGATATATGGGCTAAAAGTGGCAAAAGAAAATGAAAAGGCACACACAGTTACCTCCAGTAACACTGTTTTTCATTTGATTATTTTGTATATATAGTCTGTTTGCCATACAATATTTACTGTAATTATGACTTCAATACTGCGTAAGTGTAAGTTAGTGAAGCGTAAGGATATGTAGTCAGGCGAGACGACTGTTTTTTGTTTTAAAAATAGTTTCATACTTAGGATATTGATCGTAAATTACTACTGGGTTAGCGTAGGCCAGTAATAGACTAAGCAGAGTTTCGACTTACGTACACGTTCGTATTACTGCGTCGTAAACCGAGGCCAGTAAAGGTAATTTGGAGAACTTCACCTTAATATTATACGATAGAAATTTTGGCTAGAGTGTGTGTGTCTTCACCGTGACTTTAAAATACATTTGATGATTATTGTCTGATATTTACACATTGAAACAAATTAAGAAACCGTCTCACACGCACGAAGACTTACCATTACTGTACATGTAACACTGTACTGTACACGGCGGCTAAAGGGTTGTTATACTTACATGGCTTTCGTTCCGTGGAAATTAAACACCGCGCTGCAAAAACGACTGCATATGTTGTTTAGAGACGCCTTAAAACTACCACGTTGCCCAGATCATTCCAAGACAGCTGTGTACGACGAATGTGACAAGAAACCATGATGAAGAGGGTGGGGGGGGGGGGGGGTCGTAAAATGACGTCGCTGCCGTACTGCCGCACGGCGCGTTAGTTTTACGACAGTTAGATAACTTTGCTTGTTGTAAATTGTGCAAGGTCTGTTATAATTGAAAAGTGGTTTATATCGTTTATGTTTTAGATATTTCAACTTCTACTCCGCTCTTATGCATTATTGGCAAGCCACAATATTCGCTAGACTTAAACTAATGGGAGTATTGGTGAGTGTGTAGACCTGAACGGCATCCTACAAGTTCAGTATAGGGCGTTTCTAATATTTTGGTTATCTTGGTTACCAATACACAGGCCGCTATCACTAACTCAGTAAATCTGACGAAAATAATTGTTTTATACTGGCATATTTACACCACATTGTACACCGTAGATTTTCATTAAAGAAGACATGCTTTTCACAATTTAAAACAGTTCCAATGTCTGTGACATGCTTTACTAAAATACCGCATGGATCAAGAATTACAGTATAATACAGTATGTATACGCCTCCCCACTTACTGCTTGGCCAATGGAGAGTATGGATTTTTTTTTTCCAGTAACAACCAAGGTGGAGCTATGGGAATGAACAGTTGCACTTAAATCAGCAAAGCCCATTGTGTGGCGGGAGGGAGAGCATGCACCCATGACAACCATTTTCACTTGTGGAGCCAGCATAGATTTCATCCACTACACTGTGTGTAGATGGCGCACAAACACATCAGCAAACACAAATATCGGGTCGGCAATTTCACCGAGCAATCAAGTGGCTTATCAGAAACTAACGCTGTTAGCAAACACTAATCGATGCACCCGATAAAACTCAATGCAGCTCTGCTTACCTTTTGGCTTTGACATAATAACAGGGGCGTTGCACCTGCGGTGGATGAGGATGTTTCTCCATGAGAGTGCCTCTGTGTGAAAATGTTTCAGATAGAGCAGTCGCTTGAAAGTGGCTCTGGATCTTTGCCCAGCTGAGCAGATCATATCAGAGGCAGAGAAACTTGGTATGAGGTGGGTATTATGTAAATTAGCGCCGCTGTAACATAAGAGTGGGGCGAAAGTGGATGACAGCTCCCTCACAGACACCTTTTCAGAAATAGACAGATCAAAGATATGGTTGGTTGTTACAATTCACACTTGATAGGAGAGCAACTATTTGATTTTTCATTAGGGATTAGAGTCCATGTGCACATACATGTGTTTGAACATACAGTATATTGTGATCAGATATGCTGATCCTAGTGGAAAAATCCTACTCACGTGCCGTCTCCATGGAAACAGGCAAGAGGAGGTGTAGGTAGGTGTGTGCGCGTGAGAGAACGCGAGAGGGGGCTGAGAGAGATAAAAACATACTGTAATTTGTGTCTTACTGTTTATGTTGTAGCATGGCCTCTATAAGGAAACAACAGGCATCATCAATAATACCCCCTTCATATTGTAAACCAAGGCTACAAAAATGTTTTGACGTGTGTGTTCATACACTCAGTACACAGATGAGGTTTAAAAGAGCATCTTACAGCATTGAAACTTTACTGGAGGGGTTAATGAACCTACTTTCTGGACATGCATGTGCATTGGAAAAGTAGCTTTCCTCCATATGCACTTAAAGTAAATATGGACTCTGCAATATGTGCACACTAATCAACAGCCACCATGAAACGAATGCTCAAATATACACTTTTTTTTTTCAGTGGACATATTGTGGAAAATCGACTTTTTAATTGCTTAGAAAAATAGTTGGGTCTCAGGAGTGCCTGCCCACCCATCAAGTGTGAAATTAAACAACCACGTAAATCTTTTGTTATCTGGCTACCGTGTTTCTGAAAATGTGTTGGTGAGCAAGCCCTTCAACACTGAATGTTTTCAGATACCAATCAACATTAAAGTAGATTTGCTTGATACACTGGTCTTGTAAAAGCATACAGTAAATAGTGTCAATGGAAGCTCACATACTTTGGCCACACTGTGAACTGGATTACTGATAGGATTTAGCATTAAAGGAACAGAGAAAACTGCTAATGAAAGGCAGTTACACCTTAAATTGTCATTGTATCACGGGAGCAACAATTCTCTGACTATTCAGCAGACAGTGCATTGAGCATTTTTCTGCTGTGCAATAAAAAATCCTGTATCTTCAAATTTTGTGTTTTACTCATTTTAAAACACAAAGAAAACAACAGAAAACTTACAACATTTGGAGATTGGAGAGTGTTTTGCACAAAATCATGATATATTTTGTCTCCTCAAGAACACCGTCTTCAAATAAATGCCTGGTACTCTCACGTTTGAAACGAGATGGACAAAATAAACTTTTCGGATCCTTTTAAAATTCATTTGGTCCTTCTGGATTGATGTACAGAACTTTAACGCTGACACATTAACACACCACTAAAAATCCAGTATAACAACTATAATAAACAATAACAGTAATATGAGGACAGTGACGGGCTGTTCGGTCCCTTTACGACCGGTGTCAGAGTTTGGTCCGCATTGCCGGCAGTAAGTCGGACTCGTTTCCGGTGGGGGTTGGACTCCGCCAAGGCTGTCCTTTGTCATCGATTCTGTTCATAACTTGGACAGAATTTGCGCTTAAATAAGAAAAGAAAAAAAGAAAAAAAAACTACTTCAACGATAATTAACTTAAAATGTATTGCACATAAAAGTTCAAAAGATTAGACCTAAAACAATTTTTTTGTAAATCTTAAACGATTAAAGCTTACATGAAAATGTATTATACTTACTAAGTCAAATACTGTATAACTGAACTATACTTAAATGTACTGTACCAGACAAAAAAGTTGAAGCCACTGTATTATGTAATTTGAACATTTAATTCAGTGATTTGTTCATGTACCACTAGATAGAGCCCAGGTACCAATAGCGGTACTCATGCCACAATTTGAGAACCACTACCCTAACACATTCAACCCTCTGAAAATTGTGAAATATTCTACATTTCACATGGTCCACGGGAAGTTGCATCAATCAGATCCTCTGCAGGCCAAAAGGAAGTTCACTCTTTTTTAAATGTTTCTTCTTCTGACAATTCGATGATATTTCAACTATGACTTGGGTCGGGGTTTAAAATCTTGTCTCAGTCCTGTTACTGTAATTTTTATTTTTAAATTACATTTTTTATTTAATCGCTGTAATGTGCTTATTAGTAAACATGCTGTTAGCATTCATGCCATGATGAAAACCTACTCTTGTTCTTTTCAGTCAAATGACTTTCAGTACAATAAATCAATGACAAAAACAAAAAATGCTTGAGTAATTACCCCCCTGTTTTTCCTGACTATATTTTTCTGTTTTTCTGACTATTTTTTTTCTAATGACTAATAACAATACCATCTATGTGACTCAAAGACAGGAGTATTTCCCAGTGTCTTAAACCCATATCAAAATCAAACTAAATAAACCGGTCATGTTGCTTACTACGGAATCCGCAAAGAGTCAGTTGCAGTCCGCGTGAGTTCGATCTGTCTTGATAACTCAGAAAAATTAGTCAATAGAATAGGTGGAAAAAAAAAAAAAAAAAAGAAAAACAGAAACAAAATTGTCAGGAAAAAAAAAGGGGGGGGGGGGAAATTACTCGAAAAAACAGGAACAGAATTACTCAGAAAAACAGGGGTGGGGGATTCATAAAACCGGGTGGGAAATTAGACAGAAAAACTGAGAAAATAAGTAGACAAAACATTAAAAAATATTTTAAAAAAACAAAGCCCCCCAAAAAATTACTCAGAAAAACGAGGTTTTTTTTTTTAAATCTGAGTGAATGCAATACGCTTCCGTAGCTTGTAGCTTTCCATCCTGTGACTAAAAAAGAAAAAAAAAGAAAGAGAAAAAAATTCCCCTCTGAAAACCACCACATTCTTTGGTCTCCTCTTCTTTTGACCGTACTATACCCCTTTAAAGACTTGGGGAGCAATCCATTTCACTGAAAGGGGAATTCTTTCACGACAATTGTGACATTTCTACACAAACATAAGAAACGGCATTGGGGGAAAGTCAATATGCTTTTTGTCGTTTTATTGTAACTTAATATATCCTACTGAATCAAAAAAATAAGTATAAAATAGTTTTGAGCGTTTACAAAAAAAAGTCGTTCACCCCTTTGGGGCGACTCTATTAATAGCATCAGCTGTTGCAATACAAAGACGAGCTACTCGACGTATTGTTCCGCAGATGTGGGAAGCCCGACTGCGGCGCGAGGGCGGCGGCGGAGGGACCGGCAGCAGCGGCGGCGGCGGCGGCGGCGGCGGTGGTGGCGGCGGAGTGAAGCCAAGAGGTGCTTAAAAAAAAAAAATTATGTCGTCTTGAAGGTTGTTTTTCGCCTTCACGTCTGCGGAGCACCTATCGGTAAGTGGCTGTGTTGTCGAGGGAAAAAAAGACAAGAGCTTGAGAGACGTTTTGTTTTCGCGGATGGTTCTGGCAGGGTAACACCTACTGGTCATGTGGCGTTCAATTCCCCTACTACTTGGCGTAGAAATGGCCCCTTCAAGTGGCTTTGGTTAGTGCCACTGATGTAGTAATAACTAGTCGACTAATGACGGCGCGAGTGATGTTTGCGGCACGATTCGCTCCTGGTTTTGCGGAAATCGCATTTGTGCTGAAAAACTTGAGAACGACGACGAAGCCACTTAAATGTGTTATGCGTGGCCGGCTGCTGTTGGGCTTTTACACACGCTCGAATAAAAAGCTATAAAGCACGGGGGCCTCGACTCTTGTGTATATCGTTCTGTCATTGACATCAATAGGGGGGGGCGGGGGGGGGTGATTGATTTGCGCCTGCGGAATCCTCGCACCCCTCTTACACTGAGTGTTGAGCTACTGAATGGGCACACAGGCTGGTGAACGTCTGTGCAGAGGACACACAGATTTTTGTTGCGTTTAATCATAGGATGAGATCATTTCGAAGCAACAGTAAGCGGAAACACACACACGCCCCTCTGCTCGTGATGATGTGACTGATGTTCAAGATTCAGGTGCTGTATCACAAATATGTCTTCATTAATTTTACCGAGTGGTTATCACATCTGTCTCGCAGCCAAGAGCTTCTGGGTTTGAATCTCAGCCCGGGCCTTCTCGTGTGAAGTTTGCATGCGCTCTCCCCCCCATGCTTGCATGGGTTTTCTCCGGATACTTCCTCCCACATTCCCAAAACATTCATGTTAAGGTTATTTGGAGGACTCTAAAAAGTGTGTGTGTGAAGGGATGTGGATGTGTTTTCCCACATAAAATGGGCAGTGTGCACAAGCAGGTGCTTCACAGAACAGCATTATGTAATGATCAAGAATTGAAAATATACTTACGGGGGGAAAAATGGCGCTCCTGAAAACTTTTTCAGTTTTAGAAAGACATATTTCTATTGAAAAGAAGAGAAACGAGTCAGCGTGTGTTACTAGTGATTAGTAGCATGTCTGCCTCACAGTCGAGAGGTTCTGGGTTCAAATCTCAGTTCAGGCCGTACTGTGGAGAGTTTTGCATTTGCGGCCTCTATAATTTTTTCTCCAGATACTCCAGCTTCCTCCCACCAAAAAACACACGGTTGGTTAATTGAAGACTAATTGTCCATATAGGTGTGAATGTGAGTGTAAGTGGTTGTTTGTCTAGATGTGCCCTGCGATTGGCCGGACCAATCCAGGTTGTACCCTACGCCTCTTGCCCATTGTTTTATCATGTGCCTTTATTTAAACGTCTACTGTGTTTTAGTGGTGATCAGTCCAGGGTGTATTCTGCCTTTCACCCAAATGGCATTTTTTCCACTAAGTCAGTGTCTGGTCAAAAATGACCAAAGATTTGGACACAGCAATCTGCAATACATGGGGTCCTTGGTTTACGACAAAGTTCTGTTCCCACGGTGTTGAGTTGTAACCATGCAGTAAGTCAGAATGTGCTGTGGTCTATCATTAACCTACATTAATGTAGTAGTAATGTTCAGTAAATATTTGTATGAACTTCTATGCCATAAATTTAAAATACCGTATTTTCACAACAATAAGGCGCACCGTATTAAAAGGCGCAGTCTCATTTACGGGGTCTATTTCTGTATTTAACACATACATAAGGCGCCACCGTATTAAAAGGCGCAGTCTCAGGTCTATTTCTGTATTTAACACATACATAAGGCGCACCGAATTATTGGGTGCAGGCATGGTAAAACATACGGTAGCATGCATGCACGCGAAAACAATGTTTTTAAAAAGGCAGCGGGAGCAAAACTGAGTTCGGTTGTACTTTATTGAAGTATTTAACAATGTACCCACATTATTTTTTGATCAATCCTCATCCACAAATCCATCGAAGTCATCATCTTCTGTATCCGAAATGAACAGCTGGGAAAGTTCTCCAACAAACACGCCGGGTTCCCTCTCGTCATTGTCGGAGCCAGTCTCGTTGCCGGGGGGGCTGTTCAGCAATGATGCCTGCTTTCGCGAAAGCTCGGACAACAGTCAAAGCAGATACCTTAGCCCAAGCATCCACAATCCATTCACATATGGTGGCGTAACTTGCCCGGCGCTGCCTCCTAGTCTTAGTAAAGTTGTGTTCATCTGTTTACACGGATGTCCAGCGGTTCGTCAAGCCTCCCGGAATGATGGCAAGCTCCGAGTTATTGTACTCAGTCGAATGGTGACTGTAGAGACGCTTCTCCCGGCTGTTCATTGCTCATTAATCCATTGCTCGAGCTGGACTTCCAACTCGGGCCACCTCGCCTTGTTTCCGCGTTTTCTTTTTCTTTTTTTTCCTGGGGAAACTCAGCTTCGTCTTCTTGACTTGGCGAAGCTCGTTTTCCTGCCTCCTCCACTTGCGAACCATGGATTCGTTGATTTTGAATTCTCTCGTGGCTGCTCGATTTCCCATGTTCCTCCGCGTAACTGATAGCTTGAAGTTTAAACTGTGCTTCGTAAGCGTGTCTCTTCGTAAATGACATTTTTGGGGGCCCTTAGCCAAACCGATGTTGTTTTGCACAATGCACACCCCGGAAATGCTCCCAGTCAGTTAAGCGGTTAAAAAACAAACAAACACAAAAAGTCAAGCGGAGCGCTCATCACACAACAACATTTATAGATGTTGGAACTCGGTGCACACATAAGGTGCGGCGCATTATAAGGCGAAAATTTAAGACTTTTAAGTGCGCCTTATGGTCGTGAAAATTTGGTAATATAATGAAAATCAATATGTCGGTAACTGAGTGGGCCTTCTTGAGCTGCGCGACGACGTTATTTTACGCCATGCGGCCTTTGTGAGCTCAAAACCTCAAATGTCATGACTATTATAATACAAGGCCCTCCTGTATTATACATCACAGTCTACACTCCACTGGTCTGTTTTCTTTCTGCCCTCGAATGCCAAAAAGTAAGTTCCAGAGACTTTAGTTTTGTCTTTCTGACTGAGACGTTGTTTACAGTTTCCACTGGTACTATTTTCTGAGCCGAGTTGGTACTGATGCGACTGACTTGCGACCAGTTCAGGGCGTACCTCGCCTACTGCCCATAGTAAGCTGGGACAAGCTGCAGCTCACCCGCAACTCTGTGGACAAGCATGATCGGAAATGGATGGATGAGTTGCTACTGTGCAGTTGAGGGTAAACATCCATAACCTGTCAATGTCAACATGTTAAGACCGTCTTCATCTCATTTAACTGTTGATCCAGCTTGTGCTTTCATAATCTAGAGCCCAACAAACTGCAGCACCGAACAAGAGGTAGCTCCAATGTTCCAGTTTTATTTGACTGGTGGCAGCAAGAAAAAGTTTGTGATCTGTTGTTTAGTTGTTTCATAATATACTAAAACTATCACCAGCAGTATTTTATAGAACACTGTATATGTATACTGCACATGTTTTTCCCTGTGTGACAACCATCCATACTTGATTGGAGAGAGAGCTTAAGCTGGGGGTTTTGGCTCTGAAATTGTCCACCTACTGCTTATACTGACTGGCAGGCTTTGGAAAGGAAGGAAACATCTTCCTTCCCTCCATTGTGCAGGCCAGGATAAGATGGCCGGTCGCCAGCTGACAGCTGTTTCCCGGTTGCCCGTAAGCTTGCTCACATACATGCGAGTCTTTGTGGGCGCACACCATTGAAATGCCAAATTAGGTACGGATTTATTGACAAAATTGGTCAGCCCAGTATTTTCCCCCAACTTTGTATTTTAGCACCTTGCGACAGGTTTATTGGTAGTCTCCTGTAAAATCAGATTAGATTCACAATGGGTGTTTTTCGATGTGTTTGTGTAGTTTGGGTCGATACTGATTGATGTATTGATCATGTCAAGCTCACATCGACAGTGTATCTCTGACTTCTGTGTTTACACTGCACTTTCACGTCAGATACCCATCAAATTTGTATCCATCATTTGGAAGATGGATCATTACGGTCTGAAGATATCACATTCTGTGTCTGCCATGACACATTCGATTGGTGCTGCTTGGAAAGTCTAAAATCTGAATTGTGTCACTTGAGCCAGGCGATGTACGACTTTTAAACCCTATGTGTTATAAGCACATCAGCACCATCAAGTCCTTGTGTGGCATTGCTTCACATTTCTTCACACCCTCATCTCATCCCTGGGCTCGTCTCCCACTTCTCATTCTTTCTGGGACTCTCTCCTACATTGTGCCCTGGCTGTTGCGTGAGTGTTCTTCTAGAATAGCACGATTGAATGACACATAATGAAGCTCCTCTGTCATTTTGGCAGATTGATTGTGACCATATGGGCCTCCGGACTGCACATATGCGACCATTTCTGCAAAGGATGAGTGTCAAACGTGTGCAAAGTGTTAATACATGAGTGTATTAACACAGAATAAGGTCAAAACAACAACCACAATGTGAAGACAGTAAATCATTTTGAAATTCAAGAAGAGGAAAGACAGGAATGAGTTAGGAGGGGGGGGGGAAATGAAAAAGTTGGCAGTAACCATGGTTTCAGTACAATCTGTCTTTGTTTGAATGTGCGTGTTTTCTCTCAAAACATGTTCACCACGAGCTTCAAACACTGGAGGTGTGGTGTCGGAGGTGTGAACAGAACACTGTGAACCGCTTTTGACAACATCTATGTGATAACAGGAGAGAAATGAAAGTGAATATGAAGTTCAGACTTGCTTTGTTTCACCTAACCGAGCCAAGCCCCACCTCTTCTTTAACATTCTGCCCAGTTGAGTTTAGTTTAGTCTTCTTCTGATCTTGCCTGTTTTTGGTTCAGACCCAGAGACGGACTCACTTGTTTTTCCATCTTAGACTGGCTAAAATCTTGGTGAGGATCTTGCCAAAAAAAGTATTTTTTTATTTTTTATTTGAAGGACAGGAAGTTACAAAAAAAAGATGAACAAACACAAGTAAGGTGCAATATTTGCAAACAGCTTGGCCTTGGCGGAGTTCTGTGCTTGACTGAGTGTCATTCTACAGCAAAAGAGTTCTCTGTTTGTGACTGAGGTCTATTCCTACAGCGGCGACGTAACCTGAATTTGTAAGTAAGTCGGAACATGCTGCAGTCTACTTTTTTTTTTTTTTTTTTTTACCTATGTGAATGCCAGCGTAAAGTAACGATGACAGTAAACGCTGCATCCGCCTGAGCAGGCCACACCACGGGCTGGCAACTGGGGCGGCCACCCTGCAAGCCTGCGGCGTGGCACTACCCGTCACCCCACCTCCAAGCGAACGAATGGTGGTGGTGTGTAGAGAATAACGGTAAATTGTTTCCTGCTATTAAAATGTTGTAGTTATTATTAGGGTTGGGCATCGAGAATCGATTGGAACCAGGACTAACGTTCTGGTTCTCCAGGAACCGGTCAAATTAAAAGATTTCGGTTTACCAGTTTCGATGCCTATTCCGCCAGCCGCGAAGAAATGGCGAAAAGCAATGAACAAGCGGCGTAAACCAACGAAGAAGAACGGGCACGATGACATGCTTGTGCCCAACGGCGGCGAACAAAAGTGTCTTAACTTTGTTAAAATGAATGACCAGTTTCCACAGTCCAACACTTGGAATAAGATTACATTGCGCAAAGGAGGCTTTAACGATGCGCAGCGTCTGACGCGCTCTAAGCCTCAACCTACACCGCGCGGAGCTTCAGTGAAGTCAACTCTCAGCCACTTTGGTGAGTGAAACAATAAAATACATCTATGCCCACATTGAGACAGCTAACAAGGTAAACGGTTGCTTGCACTTTTGCACTAATGGTTTTTAGCGTTCATTTTAGTCATCAAACCAACGTAAGCGGCGATGACAAAAAAAAAAAACTTAACATTGGGCTAAAACTTCACCGTTAGCAACATTACATCACAATGAATTGGGACAAAATTCACCTAAACGTCTCACAGTATCACAAACACTAACCTTGTGCCTCATCAGTGGGTAGGGAAATAAATCAGCGTTTTATAGCGTTTGGTTCCATCCAATAAAAGAAAAAAAAAAATAATAAAATCTGGTTAAGTTCCGGTGCGTACCCTTCAAAATAAAAGGCTACAAGCCTAAAACAAGTGGTCAAGTTAAAACTTGCACATATCAACCATTTGACGTGATGAAACAGAATACAGGGGCAGCTATATAGCATTGTTAAAATAACTGTTTTAACTTGTACCGCTTATCCTCACGAGGGTCGTGGGCGTCCTGGAGCCTATCCCAGTTATCTTCGGGCAAGAGGCGGGTACACCCTGAACTGGTCACCAGCCAATCGCAGGGCACATAGAAACAAACAACCATTCGCATGCACATTCACACCTCTGGGCAATTTAGTCTTCAATTAACCAACCATGCATGTTTTTGGGATGTGGGAGGAAACCGGAGTTCCCAAAGAAAACCCACGCAGGCACGGGGAGAACATGCAAACTCCACACAGGCGGGGCCGGGATTTGAACCCCGGTCCTCAGAACTGTGAGGCAGATGTGCTAACCAGTCGACCGGCGTGCCACCAATAAAATAGTTAAAACTTTTTAACTTTTAGCTGAAACATTAATTAATGAATAAGTCAATTGGGTTAGTTCCAAACACATTGCCTTTTAGTTCATAGGTTTAATATTGATACTGGTTATAAAGAACCTCGGGTCAAATTTTCACTTTAGTCTATGCTGTGGGCTGCTAAGAAAATGGATGTTCATAATTTGGACTTTTTTGACCCAGCCCCCTAAAAGAATCAGAATCAATAATCGGAACTGGAATCGCTAAAATTCAAACGATGCCCATAGTCATTATTGAGCATTGATTTGAGTCGATCACTATCTTTGTTCTTTACTAATATGAGAATGTGAGTAGAAATGGTTTGGAAGTGATGCAAACGTTATCCGATGAGAAATTTCAGAATTTAACGAAATGTATTTTGTCAGCGCATGCACACAGACCAGAATATTACTTTCAAAACCCAAATTAAATACAGACAATACTTCAATTTCTTTAGCATTGGAGGTGGAGGGGAGGGGGGGGGGGGGGGGGCGCGTATAATACATCAGGACAAGGAACAATTTCCTTCAAAATGGCGATTTTGGGGGGGGGTGCATATTATACTCAAGTGCATATTCTACTTGAGAAATCACGGTGTATATATAATTACTATATTGGTCCGGCATGGCTGCAGGCGTCTGAATCTCTCATCATACCTGGAAACGTAATTTTTTTTGTGATAGCAGACACAGTAGTGAAGTAATAATTCTAGTAAATATTTGGATGTAAAACACTTGTAGACCATAAATATTTAACAATCCAGCGAAAAACAGAAAGTGCACTGGTTACGGTGCGTGGTTTCTTGTGCCACGTGATGAAGTATCCTTATGCTACTGCGCAAACTAGTTCACGCCGCACCGTTTGTAACCTCATCACTTTATATATGGGGACTGCTGTGAACTGTGGAACCCCTGTAGTTTATTGATTCTGCGCGTGGGACCACTTTGTTCTACTTTCGCCTGCCCAAGGGTGACTGTTAAGGGTGCAAGAGGACATTATTCAGAGACAGAGCGTGCGCAACAGCCATGGGAAAAGGAAGCGAGTTACTACTGTAGTAGTAGTAGTAGTAGTAGTTCAACTACAGTATCTCCCTTTACTGGTGCCACCTTGAATTCACTGGAGATCCAAGTGGTCTTATTAACTATTCTTTCATATTTTTAGACTCTTGCTAGATTCAAGCTTTGGCTCTCAAACAATGGGAAAATGTTTAATCTTTGTCGGCCAGCTTTCATCACAATGGCAGTTACGCAGTCGCTATGCTACAAGGAAAAAAAGGGCTGCATTTACCGTAAAGGCCCTTTGTGGGTTGCCAGAGTGAGCCCTGCTGAGATAAAAAGCAGCAACCACAGAAAACACACTGTCCTAGAGAATGCAATATTGCTGCTTGTAACAGTTGAGTGCGTTTCTTCTCCACTTTGTGCTACGATCTTAGCGGTAATCTTTGTCATTGTGGTCACAAAGGAGTTACATACAAAAAAAAATGTCAAGGTATCAACTCAGCAGCCCGTCCCAGTCAAGTCTTTTCTCTCTGTTTTTAAGTATAGACCGGTGCATCGTAACTGCCAAACACGAGCCGCCCTTACACCTCTATCGCCGTCGCTGCCGCTGAGGGGTAGCCATGGCGACCAGCGCGGTGCCAAGCGACAACCTGCCAACGTACAAGCTGGTCGTGGTGGGAGACGGCGGCGTCGGCAAGAGTGCGCTCACCATCCAGTTTTTCCAGAAGATCTTTGTGCCGGACTATGATCCCACCATAGAGGACTCATACCTTAAACACACAGAGATCGACGGACAGTGGGCCATACTGGACGGTGAGTGGAAATGAACGCACGTTTGTCAAGCCTTCGTCAAGGGAGGATGGGTGAGCAGAAATTTGACAGGCAGGGTACTCCCTGGACAGGTTGCCAGCCAAGCGCAGCACTCGTATAGACAAACAAGCATTCATATTAACATCAGTGAAACTAACATGCATTTTCTTGGAATGTGGGAGGGAGCTAGAGCACCTAGGGAAAACCCTCGCAAACACAGGGAGAATATGCAAATTACACGCAGGAGGGTCCAGGCCAAGATTCAAACCCAGAACCTCTCTACTGTGAGGCAGACGTACTACCCACCGGTACACTGTGGTGACCTGTTACATTTAAATATACCTAACAAAGGGTTACGGTGTACCCCCATATATTTGCAATTTGATACAAATTCACCCATTTGCAGATTTTTGTCCTCAATTATTTGCTGAAAAACTCAGGCCAAATTCTTGTCTAATATAAAAGTTGTGCTTTGGTACAATCGCGTGGCGCCTTGGTGCCAAGGATTTGTTGGAGTGAGAGGAGGAGCTTCTATTAAAGACACACCAAAGACTCAACTAAAAGTAGTGTTTTGCCGCCAGCTTCTGGCATCTATAAGTAAGTAAACCTTATTAGGGCGGCATTCAATTACTCATGGATTTTCGCTATTCGCAGCAGGGCTTGGTCCCAACCCCTCAAGTGAAAAATGTTTGTGACAATTTTAAAATGTTCCTTAAGCATGATCATGAATGACAATTTTCAGCATATAACTAGGGATGGTGAATACTGGTGGTATTGGCTGTATTCCATAGTATTGGGTATGCCAGCCACCGATACGCAAGGATAAAAAAAATCTGACATCGAGTAAGTGCTCCTTACCAGCAGTTGGTGCTAGCTATACTGCGGCGGTTTCACACATCGGTGAGGTCTTTATTCACAATTATCTGCCATTGCATTTAATGAAATTGTGCATCAAAAGTACTAGTGGTATTGGTCTGAAAAAAGTGTTATCAAACATCTGTAGTTATAAATCTTATTTTTCCTGGGTTTTTGTGCTCGTATGCACCCACCTAGTGCTGGACACAGCCGGTCAGGAGGAGTTCAGTGCCATGCGGGAGCAGTACATGAGGACAGGAGACGGCTTCCTCATCGTCTTCTCGGTGACGGACAAGGCCAGCTTTGAACACGTTGACCGCTTCCATCAGCTGATACTACGGGTCAAAGACAGGTTAGACAACATGCAAATACACACTTATACTACATTATTTTACTGTGTAATTTAAATATCCTAAAGTAACACCATTGTCTCAGGTAATCACATAATTACGCATGTTTCAACTCCCACACATTTTTTTTTTCCAGCTGTCAAGGCGCTGGTCGTTTTTAAAAAAAATAAATAAACACTTTGACTTCTAATGAACAAAATCAGCCAGGTTGGTCTTTGCATGCTCAGCTGAAACGTTGCTGGGTGGTATTGTCCTCTCCTAGTTTTGTCAGTTATCAGAGAACTTCTTCCTTTTATTTAAAACTCCACCGCCCGTTGGACCAAAATGTAAGACATGTTTCTAAATATGCAAGTAATTGTGACCAACAGTCACCTCTAAAAGGGACTTTGACATGGTAGGAAAGAGGAAGTAAAACCAAACATGTTGTCCGTTGATATTAAGCTGCACTGTGCTCCACATCATTTCCCATTGACTGTATATGCGGTGGTACTTGTAACTTTGATTTGGTCAAATTTAAAAAGATCAATTCAGAAATGTCCAAACTTAATGTCGACAGTCGACAACTTTATTCACAGCTGGAACTCGAACATGAAACACTTTACGGTAACTTCCCGTGCATACAGTACAGGCACATTCTTCTTTCAATTCAGTCCTATTTTCAAAATGTGTCGCAAAACTCAAAATACACAACTCCAATCTGGGTCGCACGGCACACTAGGCTGCTGCGGGAAATTATCCAATTTAATGAGTCATTTTTAAATTAGTTTATCTATTCTATCTAAAAATGGGTGCCTTGGATTAGTAAAGGTTGGAATTGGGACACACTCAGCTTTTGATGTTGGCCAAAATGAGGTCTAATAAGGTGTGCTAATGCAGTAGTTCTCAAAGGTTTCACACCAAGTACCACCATAATGGCGAACGTTAAAACACTATATCATAGTAGCCCCAAAAGTTCAAAAACGAGGCAGAGGTTTTATTCCTAAAAGGTCTTTTTTTTATATTATTGGAAGCCACTGTATCATTATGTACAGTTTGAACATTAACGCTGTGCTTAAATATAGGAAAATAAAAAAAACTAATTTAATGATTCAATTCAAATGTATTGAACATGAAAATTAAAAATGTTACCTAAATAAATGTATGAAAACAAACATTTGTAAAAGATTTAGTGCAAATGATTGTACTTAAAAGTTCAATACCACTGACCTGTACTGAACTAGATTTGGAAAAAGTTTGAAGCCACTGTAACATTTTGCACAGTTTGAACATTTAATTCAATGATTCTTTTGCATACTCACTAGAGGTACTCGTACCACACTATGAGAATTACTCATCTTATGTCAAAATGTGTACAACGAAGTTGTATTTTTCAGGAAAATTTGAGTTCAACTCCAAATCTGACAAGTTTATAAATTGTAGATTAATAAACTCTTACTTGTTGTGTTTCTTTTCACAGGGAGGCTTTTCCTATGGTGCTGGTGGCAAACAAGGTGGACTTGGTCCATTTGAGAAAGATCACCACTGACCAGGGCCAAGAGATGGCTGCAAAACATAATGTAAGTAGCACCTACGGCAAACACATACATAAGAACAAGCCATTAAGACTATTTGTATAAAATTACCCATCACACCAACAAGTATCGTTAGAGCACTGTTTTTTGCACAAAATGAGATCATACAAGTATCTTGTCTGCTTTGTTTAGATAACTTACATTGAAACCAGTGCCAAGGACCCTCCAATGAATGTGGACAAGGCCTTCCACGAGCTGGTCCGTGTTATAAGGTAAATCTAGGCTCACCGATGTCGTTTCTTGTCTTAACACGCTTGTCACCGTTTTCAATAATTACCTCCGCCAAGCACAAGGCAAGTATTGTTTCCCATGTGCGACGCTTGGTTTGTCAGCAGTAATATGCCAAAACACATCTTACCTGATTTCCAAGAATCCTGTCACAGGAGGCGCCAGGGAGAACCCATTAGATTTTGGTTCAGATCCAGATAAGGATACATATTTCAGGTCGGAATGGTCTAAGTTGGAGGGATTTATGGGCCGCCGGCTGGATGGCGTGCTGTTCACTGCTGCCATCTAGTAGCAGCGTATCTGAAGCTCACTCGTACCACTGTACTGAAATCCGTTGACTTGACACAAAAGTACGCGTCACTTGCACTTTCTTACTTTGAGTCTATCCTCAAGTCAGCGTTGGTGTCCTTTCAGACAACAAGTCCCCGAGCGAAACCAGAAGAAGAAGAAGAAGCTGAAATGGAGAGCGGAACGATCCACAGGTTCTCACAGATTCCGCTGCGTCATATTGTGACCTCTTTCCTCCTCAATCATTCCCACATAACACACGTACACACGAATACCTTCGGTTGGCAGGGAACTCCCCAGTAAGTCCATGACTACTGGAGCACAAAAAAGGGAGACAACTGGGGGGGGGGGGTCTTTCGCCTCCATTTTTCCATGGAGGATTTTGATGTCGTACCCCTGTTAATACTGAACCAAAAGTACTGACATGTTTATTTGGTGTTTTCCAATATGGCACAAGGAAGCAGACTCTGGGGGGGAAATGAAGATGGCCCGCAATCACATCGACAAAAAAAAAAAAAAAAAAAAGGAAGGATGTGTTTCATGGATTTCTACTAGTCATCACTCGCCATCCCAGGGAGAAGAGCACCCACGAGTTGGTGGTTTTGGTTCTGTGTTCTCTCCACTGAGTAGACATCACAGTGGGACGTGATGGAAAAGAGTGAAACATTAACAAATGGATGTTATGAAGAACGTGTTGGAACGAGCGGAGGAAATCCATGTTGTGTTTGACCAGTGAACTTTGTAGCGTGTCCAATAACTTTTAAGTCTTGTCATTGTAAATCGAAAGTTGGTCAAGTGTATGTGTTAATGCAAAACACGGTTCCAGCTACAACTCAAAAGGGAAAGTGACAGGATATTGGTGCAAAACCTTTACAATGTATCCAGGCCACGTAGAAAAGAAAAATGTTACATTTGGAGGGGAAGTCGTACAGTTAAGAGAATAAGGTAGTAGTAATATGTGAAAAAAAAAAAAAAGGTGAAACGTTGCGTGAATAGCCACATAAAACTGCTCGTACAATGATGCTGTTTCTGTATATAAAACATTGACAGTGATGGGTTTAAGATCCTCATTCTTAAGAGTGTGAGTTTATTCTCATTAAATTGACTTTTTGTCATAGTACATCTTTCTTCAGGTTTTTACGGTAATAACTTAACTTTTTCTTTGAAAATGACATTGAATTTTTTTCCCCCCCCCCACAGTAGTATAACTCAAAACAATTAACTTTGTGAAAGAGGCTTTTTCTTGTAATTGGCTTCACAAAATACTTTAATACATGTATTAATTTAATTATTTAATTCAGAATTTTAATCAAAACACTTATTTTCTCTATTTGACTTGTAAATTATGATCATTTTCTCTTTATATTAACATTTCTATTATTAGTACAACTTTATTCTCTTCATTCTCACTGAATTGACTTTTCCTCCGTAACAATACAACTTTATCCTTGTGGAATTATTAATTCTTTTGTTTTTTGCCAATTTCTTTTCCTCTCAAAATTAAGCTCTTTTCTCCTTAAGTTCAGCTTTTCTTTTTGTAAAATTGGCATCTTTCTTGTAATATTGCTTTATTCTCAGAAAATGTTTACTTTTCCATGAGAGAACCTAAATATCATGACTTAAATGTCATTTTCGCTAAATGTATTACTTTTTGGGAAAATGATGACTTTTCACCGTAATTTTGACTTTATTTTTGTAAAAAACAATTTTATTTTTACCCATAATATTCCAGTTTACAGATTTTTTTTTGCATTAGTAGGATTTTATTCTAGGACAATTAAGCAGTTTTTATTTTTGTAAAATCTTGACTTTTTTTTCATATCACTTTAGTCTCAGAAAAAAACAACTTTTTTCTAACAGTATGTAATACTAAGACTTTACCCTTGTAAAATAATATTTTTCCCCTTTGAAAATTATGCTGTTGTACCCGTAGTATGATTTTTTTTTTTTTGCATATTTTTTTTTGAAATTATTATTGGGGGCCTTTTTTCTAGTAAAATCAATGTGTTCCTCCCTCATAATATTGATTTTATTTTTGTAAAATGTAATTTTTCTTCTAATATCACCACTTAATTCTCAAAAATATGACTTAATTTATGTTGTATCCCCCGACCCCCGCCATCATTGTGGCCCCAGTAATACTCGTCGGTAGGTCATCTTTATTGTGAATAGAAAATCCACAAATTTCTCTCACATTGGATGTGAAAGTTACGATCTCAACATTGATAGTGGGTGCTTGAAATGCCAAACTAATGTGATCTGACTTCTTTATAGTTGTTATGTGGGAGCTTTGCAAACCAATGAATTCAGGTTCATGGTAGACCAATCACACTCAGCGAAGGGACAGCACACGAAGCCCTGGGACTAGTACAATGGGACTTTGAAAAGCCTTTACCTCCATGAGGCAATATGACGTCAAAATACGACAACGATTTTAGATCAGCAGCGAGACATTCAAGGGAAGGTCGGATGGGAATGTACAATTTAATAACCTATGAAATGGCTTGTACTGTTAGCGCGCTAGGAAAAAAACAAAACATTTGGGTAACCTGTTGTCTGAATGAATTGTCCGTCAAAGAATACATTTTTGCACTTTTAACGCAATTTCGGACTTTCCTCTGGGCATACGAGAAGTGAAATAGTCCAAACAGTTTGGAATCTAAAACTCCAGAAGAAAAGAGGGAAAAAAAAAAAAAAAAAAAAGCATCAGTGTTGTAGCCCCGTGTGTCTGGGTATGCCTGTTGTATTCATAAGGACTGGGAATGAGACCAAATGTGCACTTGAGGTCTTCAAAGGGAAAATAAATAAAGTGAATGGCATGCAAAGCCACCTAGAAATAAAAGGAGGTATCAACATTGGACATTAAAGGGACCTCACAAAGACTGAAAAAGTGACTCGAAAAATTATTGAATGTGTCTTATGACAATGTTGCATCGTGTAGGTTTGATACCATTTTGTCTTATTGATCGGAAAATGTGTGTGTGTTTTTTAAACAATAATATATTGATGTACGTTACCTCAGCGTGTCCCAGACCTGGACAAAAAGAAAAAAAAGAAAACATTCCCCAACCTGTTTTTGTTTCCTTTTATGGGACTTCAAAATAGATTCTGGGGTTTTCTTTGCCTTTTGAGCTCAATAGCCATGTGGAAAAGGTTTCTCTTGTTTCTGTTTATTTTTCACTGGGACATCAAATCGTGGAGTCAATGCATGTGGATGAAGATCACACTACTACAGTATTTATGTCTGTCTAAGTTAGCAGATGTTTAGCTTAGCCTAGCAGAAAAGCTTGAAACGGCTTCGTATCCAAAGATAAAACTCAGCCACCAAAGCATTTACTGTATGCAGGGGTGTCCAAACCTTTTCCTTCGAGGGGCGTATATAGAAAAACTTAAGGATGCAAGGACCACTTTGATATTCTTCAACTGTTTTTTTTAAGCACACTAAAACCTATCCATCAAGCTATTATATATTAAGAGTTATTTTGAGAAACTGATACGTCACAGCTTCCTGTGAAAGGTGATGAAGTTTCGCATTTTTCATGATTTTTCCCACTAAAATAGATCCGCCCCTGCACTGGGCTGATCTCCATATTCAGAACCAAAACCAGCATTCTGTAATAAACTGAAAATTGTGAAAGCATTGTTCACGTGACAATTGTAATTCATTATTAATGTGCTATGTTCTCAAATCAGATCATGAGACAGCAAAAAGTGGACGAACATATTTTTGGTTCTGAAACTGAATTATCGTTATTCACATTTCACTTTTTTAGTTGTAAATATATATTTTTTCATATCTAGAAAGGCTCTATAAATAAAACAATTTAGTATTATTAGTAGTAGTTGTGTTGGTGTCACCCCGCAACACAAAAAATGGACAGTGGGCCAAAAATGTCCTCATGCCCGTTGTTTGGACACCCCTAGTGTATGTTACGGTTTCTGGCTGTAATGCTATACGAAACAACTGCTTTTTGCTCCTATACTATGTTAAGGAACTTTTTCCCTGCCCTTATGCTAAGCTACTTTAGGCCCTTAAATGTGCAGTTGAACAACTGCATCTAGCCCTTATGCTAATTTAACCAGTGGTTTCCTACTCTGTTATGCTAAAAAACTGTTAATGGACCTTATGCTGAGCTAAGGTAGATTCTAGCCCTATGATAAAAAACTTTTTTTTTTGCCCTAATGCTATGCTAAGCAAAACAACTGTTTCAAGCCATTGTACTATGCTAACCAACTGTTTCTTGCTTTTATTCTATGTAAAAGAACTATTTTTGTCCTAATGCTAAGCTAACTACTTCTATGTATGCAGTTAAACCGTTGGTAATCTAAGTAACTTTTCTTTTTTTTTTGCTTTATTGCTATGCTAAGTAACTGGGTACGTTCGGAAATTCACTCCGGAACGTTCGGAAACTCAGAGCGTTGTTGGAGTGTGCGCACTTCCGCCGCTCTGACTGAGGAGAGAGAGAGGCCGGACGACAGGCAGAACTGACACATTCAATATGGCGGACGCACTGACGTATCCCTGCCAATGGCCAACACGCTCGTTAGTAAAGTCATAGAAAATAGAGTGCGCTCTGCCCCTCTGAACGCTGCACTCTCAGCGCTGTGAGAGCGTCAGATTTATTTTCCAAACGTACCCTCGAGTGTGAAGCAACTGTTTCTCGCCCTGTGCTCTGCTAAGCCCTTTTTTTTTTCTAAATCACCAATGCTACTGTTACACTAAATAACTTTCTTGTTCGTATAGTATGTTAAACTATTTTCTACCCTTATCCTAAGCTAACAGCTAGTTAGTAAAGCATCTGTTTTGAGCCATTTGGTATGCTACGCAACTTCTTTGTGTAATGCTACCCTAATGTTATGCATTTCTTACCCTTATACAAGCAATTTTTTGGTTGTTTTTTTTACCTTGTGCTTTTTATTTGATTTTTTTTGACCTAATGTTATACTAAACAACTGCTCGTGGCCCTTATGCTAAGTGAAGCAACTGTTTCAAACAATAACTTTGTTTCTTGTTCTAATGCTACGCTAATGTTCCACTAGACAACTGTTTCTACCCCTAATGCTTAGTTAAGCAGCTGTTTCTTACGCTAATGCGATGCAAACAAAGTGTTTGTGGCCCATATGTTGACAGAGGGCCCTTGGGCTATGTTAAAAACACCTGTTTTTCTAAGCAACTGTTTTAATTTTTTTAGCTGTAATGATACATTGATGTTACTTACACCTATGCTATGCAGCTATATTAAGAAGCTGCTTTTGGCCCTTATGCTGAGCTAGGGTACAGTTTGTAGACCTTGTGCTATGAAAACACGTGCTTTTGTTGCCCAAATGCTATGCTAAGCAACTGTTTTGCTCAACTAACGCACCATTTCTTGCGCTAATGCCAACCTACTCTTTCGTTTGACCCTTATGCTAAGCTAAGCTAATATCTTAGTTGCATCCATCCAATGTTTGCATCCATTTTGTCCAAGGATTCCTTTAAGACCAAACTAATGTACAGTATTCACAGCGCTTCACTTTTCCCCCATTTTGTTATGTTACAGCAGAAATTCACTTGTTCTGCAAAATTCTACACACAACACCCGGTAATGACAATATGGGAAACTTTTTTTCCCTCAGATTTTGAGGAACACAAAATAAATAGTGAAAAGCGCTGTAACTTTCTAAATGCACTGTAACAGCTGGGTGTTATATTTAATTTTTTAACCCTTATGGATTAATAGCTGGTACAAAAAGAATTCTGCTGTTCGTTAATGAATGTTTGGCCAGACCAAATACAAAACATTGAAGGTGAATAAAGTGTTGTTAAACCCTGAATGTTATGTGAGCTAAATCGAGCACTTTTTGTTGTCAAATATTTTTAAACGTGACAAAAATGAATTGACAAAAGAGGCTTTTTCTGTCTCTGTCCCGTTTTGAAAAGACCCGTCGTAATATTTTACATTTCGGAGTTGTGGCACTCTGTGTGGTTTTAAATGTTTGTTTTTTTTGGACAGGTTTTTTTGTCTTGTATCTGACTGAGGAGCTAGCCGAGGCGCAAACGGTGCCTTTTTAATCTAGCCTCAGGGGGGCCATCACAATAAAAGTATTATGACAACACTGACTCAATTATTATTATTTTTTTTTCATCCACTGTCAGCTTTAGTCTCACTTTCGATATTGTATGTTTGGCTTTTTAATTCCGAGTGGTTAACAGCATCGAACGGAATACTTATTGAATTGCTCCTTGTTATAACTACATTGTTTGAACACTAACACGTCTAAATGATTAAATGATTATTGTACTTTAAATGTTAAATACAACTGAACTGGACTAAAATGTACTGTACTAGATTTAAAAAAAAAAAAAAAAAAAAGTTGAAATCACCACATTACGTCCTGTTCTTTCACGTCCCATTGAGGACTATAACCACACTTTGAGAATTACTGTTATATTAAATATCCATCCATCCATCCATTTTCTGAGCCGCTTCTCCTCACTAGGGTCGCGGGCGTGCTGGAGCCTATCCCAGCTGTCATCGGGCAGGAGGCGGGGTACACCCTGAACTGGTTGCCAGCCAATCGCAGGGCACATAGAAACAAACAACCATTCGCACTCACAGTGAGTCTCCAATTAATGCATGTTTTTGGGATGTGGGAGGAAACCGGAGTGCCCGGAGAAAATATATTAAATATACACAAAATTATTTTCAGAAGGCCAAAACATACCTAATTGTGTTATCAAAAATCATTTTTATTGTTTCTTATGTAATACATGTTTTTCATTAGCGTCAATTAAAGTCATCAGAACGGTAGAAAATTATGAAATATTTCACTGTGTAATGACTTTACTTTCACTTTTGGAATTGAACTACTTAAACAGATGGGAGGTTTTCCACAACCGCCCCCCCCCTTTAAATTGTTCTATATGTTAGCACACAAAAAAACATTACACATGAATGCAAAATCACATGAATCATTTAATTAAGCTGTCAATCAAAAGCCACACATTTGATATGTTAAGTGTTAGCGTGCTTTAGTAATGTCACAAAAATACTGTACATTGTTAATCTGCTTTTACAAAAATAATCTCAAGTATACAATAAACTCTATTCATTGTTCATTTAGGACATTTTTAGACAAATACAAATTATGCTTTATTTCTCCCGTGACAAATGATTGCTCTCTTCTTGTTTACTACATTTTCTATGAAAATATGCTAAATAAAAATCATCAGATGGTTGAATTCAGTCTAACACATTTGAAATGTGTGATGAATTTATTAAATCCTAAATGTGTGCGTGAAAGGTGTGATACATTCATTACTGTGCATTCAAGGACTTGACATAATACAGTAACTCCTGCTGATACCTGCAAGGTATTTTGTGACTTCTAAAAATGAATAAGTGCACAAATCAAAAGATACAATCTGGCCAAAACAAAAAGACATTTCATACAGGAGATTATATGCATGTATAGTACTGCAATAATATTATACATTCAACTGTGAACTGTGATACATACTTGGTAAATAATTGATGCACCTGATGGGTGGCTTAACAAAATACAAACTTGCAATTGCGTGTTAACACAGTGAGAGGGGGAAAAAAAAAGTGCTAGATTTTGTTCATTCGTTTACATAAGCACAGTAGTAGTTCTTGAAAAACTAACGACAATGGCTATGCGTGCAAAAAAAACACCAACCAAATTGCATGAAATGCTTTCAACCGACAGTTAATAGAATCATTATAAATTAAAACCCGAAAGACAGAAATACAGTATAAGCGCTTTCCCTTTTTAAAACGCCTACAGCTTTACGCGCCGCTTATTCCCAGAGAAAGCATCACAATACATTTTCATATTGTGGAAAACCCAATGTATTTCAATACTGTAGTTGAATTTGAAAAGTGAAACTCATATTCTATAGTCACAACACAGAGAATAAAATATTTCATGATTACATTTTTAATATTTTTGTTAAATATAGCTTAGAGCTAACGAAAACCCCAAATTCACCAAGAAATGAGAATATCCCATAAGAATCATTTTTAAATGTAGAAATTAGGTAGTAGTTGGCCTTCTGAAAACTATTTTTCCTATGTGTTTAATAAAACAGTATAAGAGTTTCACTTTTTGAATTGAACTACTGAAACAAATTAACTTTTATACAATATTATAATTTATTAAGAAGCGCCTGTATATCGTCGCTGTATATTTTGGGATAGAATAGAAATGTACATTCAGTTTGCAACCAGTGAAATGTTAAAAAAAAAAAAAAAAAAAAAAAAGAAATTGTCGACTAAAACATGCACACCTAATTCTTTTTTTTTTGCTTCAAAATTCAAATAGTCAGCAGTATTATTATTTTTTTGCCTCGCTCCCATTCATTAAAAAAAACGTACAATGTAACAGAATGTAACATCAGTATAAAGAGACTTAACGATTGTAGTATCTGTGCTTGAAATCCCTGAGACGTTTGTACGCGTACGTGTGTATGTGTTCAGAGCTACAATAAGATCCCATTGGGCAAAAAAAAAAAGAATTAAAGTTGAGAACATCCAGTGAGAGGTGTGGAAACATACTTGTTAGTAGTACTGGATGGTAGGACTGCCTGGTAGCTTGAACTGGGGTTCGGTCAGTCTTGCTCACTGCTATATCATCGATTCCATCTGGATCTGCATGTAGCAGGCCTGCCACACACACCGATGTCAGATACAGTATGTCATACTTATTATGGAAAATTGACTTTTTTAATATTTGCCTGCCCACCCAACAAATTGAACAACCAACTCCCACTATGGTTTACAATTGCTTACAGATTCCGCAAGAAGTGCCAAAGCACTATTTTAAGCTCTTCCCCTGATTTGAGTATAGTTCCCTTGCAACAAGCTGCCATAAGATGGCACTAAAGCACTACTTTTACACTACAGAGGGATTTGGTGGTAAAGCTTTGGCTATCTGGCTATTTCTGAAATCTGTCAGCGAATGAGCTGTTCTGAATTTTGCAAATGATGTCGTCAGAATTGTGCTAACTTACATAAAATCGTCCTCACAGAGAGTTTCTCCGACCATGACTTGGCAAGCATGGAAATACTATCATATCAAAGCCAACAGGTAAGCAGAGCTGCGGTGCTTGCACAGATTAGCGTTAGGTAGCAAACAGTGTTACCAACGCTAGCTTCTGATAACTGGCACATACACGAATGTTTGGCTAAATTGTCGATTCGCACCTTTCAGTGCAGTTCAGCGGTTTGGTGATGAAGTGCTGTCCCCACGACTGAAAATAAAATGTATGGGCGCTCGCTTGATGGGAGCGATAGAGTTAAATTAGCCGGTAACGACTTTGTCCAAGTGTCATTCATTTGCAGTCAGGACATGGAGGAGTGAACAACTCCTGCTCTGGTGGGAGTCTTAGTCTCCAAAACAATATTGCTATATTGTCTGTCTACATGTGTTGTTGCATCATTATGTTCAAATATCTGTTATAACACCGCCTCTTTGATGCTATTTGTTGAATTGTCGATGGTGTTTTCCATTATATGTTAGCATGACGCTAAGTCAACTTTAAGGCAAAGTTATGAATACAAAGCATGTATAGTGGACCACTGCAGACTCGTGGTTCAGCACACATGGATTCACCTATCTGCGGATTATTATTATTTTTTAAATTCATCTGTTTCCCGGCAATCTTTTTTGTATGTTTTTATTTTTGGTAGGGGAGCGAACCCCAAAAACGTTAATGGTGAGTTTAGATTAAAAAATAAAAACAAACTTTTTTTTTTTTTTTTAAAATGCAATTATGATCGGCATCAATTGTCCACGGATTTTCGTTATTTGCCGTCTGGCCTGTTCCCTACCCCCCGCGAGAAGCGAAGGATATATATATATATATAATATAACTCTCTTTTGTTTTATGTTAAGTTTGACAGTAAAATTCATTCATGCGCGGCATGAGCAGCTTGAAAACTTTCTTTTGAAGAATTGTTCACTTTAAAATAGCCGTGTGTTCATCTGTGTACCTGCTATGCTAATTGTAAGACGCAACGCTCCACACAAAATTTTTATTTAGTGTTTATATGATTTAATTTAATAATTTTTAATTGTTTTCACTCCAGACGAGTAGAAAATGAGCAAGTGGCGGTGGCTCACCTTCAGCGTGGTAAACATGAGTCCCAGCTCTCCATGCTGAACATTGGGATCCATCAAGTCTTCTATCAGACTCACTTCAGCACCCAGGTTTCTGATTCTGAACAAGAGCACAGTTGTATGATGACTTAAAGAGTTCCCGTGACCAAACTTGTAACTCGATTACTTGTGTATTTAAAATCCCTTTTCCCCATTGAAATGAATTCAAATGCCATTGCTCAGTTCCAGGCTCCTAAAAAACACCCACAATTGTTGTTACATGTTTTAATAAAGCAAAGTAGCACTGTACGGTGGTGCCTTGACTTACAACATTTTCATGATACAAGCCGTCACTTGATTTTTTTTTTTGTCTCGTGATACGAGCAAAAATTGTACGCTTCGGACCCGACCACTAGAAGGCGGTAGAAACTTTAAAATCCAGCAACCATCATTGGTTTCCTTGGAAAGGAAGGACAATACCAGGGGGTGGCGCTATCGCACCATTAGGCTGGTTTGCCAACTGGCAAAAGCACCCACGGAAGAAAAACAACACAAGGTACAGTCGCATTATAAGGATTTCCACATATTTTCTAGGCAGGACACACCCCACTGCAACATGATTGGCTCGTACGTCACGAGAAGGGCAGGCTACACAGACGTAACGAGATGACCATCCCAAACATGTTTCACATCAGTAGGAAATCAAAACAAAGAAGTTTTTTATAGTTAGGGTTGGGTCTTAAAGCAGTTTAGGGTGGGTTAAGGTAAGATTAGGGTGGGTTAGCCAGCACACTTATAGTCACATACTTCACTTTCCATCTGGAAGAAGTAGGGTGTGTTCTACAGGGATACAACAGCCATTTTCTTTCAATATGAAATGATAATAGGAGTGTTTTGAGATATGAGCCTGGTCACGGAATAGTAAACTCGTATCGCAAGCCACTGCTGTATTGTAAAATCTAAATGTTTAAAAATAAAGAGAATCTAATGAAATCAACAGTTTGTAGTGAGTTTACTGTAATTTTGCTAAAAGTCACACACAGTAGTACATTGTGTGTTAATGTATGCCTTTAAGGGGCGTGGCCTTAACATCTGTTTTATGCTCTTTGCAAGTGTTGTCATTTTGTATTAATGTTTGACTGTTTTCCCAGTGTTCAATGTGTGTCAAAATGTGTGCGTGCACCTCGCCCTAAGCACAATGTAGAGGAAGAGAGGGAGCAGGTCGTCCATGCACCACAGGAAGTCACCGTCCTGCGTTGGTTTGATTTCCTGGGTCAACTCCTCAAAGGTATTCTGGATGACCAAGAGTTTCTCCGAAGGAGTGAAAGTGGTGCTGTGAGACATATAAGTGGGAGTTAGCGTCATGTTCATGAATCAAGTGCTAAATGATGCACCTTCACACCCGAATGCATTCCAACAATGTCTTAACGGAATATTTGCCCCATTGAAGAGGCCAATAAAAGCTACCTGATTTGTTGGAGTGTCTCCACAGCGCAACCAAAACTGACGTCTTTACTGCTGGATACAATCTGTCAGGGAGCAGTAACACAGGGCACAACAGGAAATCAACTTAAAGGGGGCATATTATGGGGAAAAAAAGACTACTGTATATGTTCATATACAAATGGAGTGAGAAATGAAAACAATGAATCTTATGTTATCGATTACTGAAAGTAGGTCTGTGAGTGAGAGTTCTGCAGTTTTTAAGCTACTACTGAATGTACTATGGGTTCGTGACTGTGTACATGCAAGATGTCGCTGCTTTATGAGCCTCTCGTTTTCGTGCTTTGCCGCCATCTTGTGGTATCCATAGGCAAACATAAAACCCTTGTGGGGACGCCAATAATTCACAGACTTTTGCTATTCAAGGCGAGGCAAACGCGTGTTATAAAGACAATTGGGAATTCAATTGTGAAAATTATGAAAACTTTATCATGTCTCCTTTGAGACTGAAAATCGGAGGTGAGTAGAATCAGTTCATGAAAAATAACTGACCTGTTTTTTCTCCCCAAGAACAGACATCCACATTGGCCAGAACTTCCTGTAAGTAATGAAGAAAAAGACAATCATACACTGCATACATGTCAACTGCTAAGGAAATCGAATACAAGTGCTGTTAACAAAAGTTCCATTAATTTAGCCACATGTAAATTATTATCATGGTTATAGTTCCAGACACATTTTCAAGATCAGATTCAATCCGGTTAGCCTTTTACCGCGTTGGTAAAGAATACATTTACTGTACACTCAAAAGCATTAGTTTACTTTAAAACAGAACAAGAAGTGATCAAAAGCAACATCAGGGAGAATATATAGAAACTAGTAAATTCGTTGTTGTGAATGAACTTTTTTCCCCCCCAACAATCTCCATGTAAAGAAAGCCACGAAATGATTAGAAAGCGTTCCCGGTACGATGCTGTGAAGTTTTACACCACAACAATGACAGTAATGCTCCCTTTTAATTCCATATTTGCAAACGCGTTTCTAAAGGCAGTCTGATTTCAACAGTATCGAAACCCGAGATCATCGGTCACGACCAACGTGGCGGGTGATGATGTTGAACACTCACTGCTGAACGCCCAGGAAGCTGAGCAAGGACTGATCGGGCTGCTTGTTGAGTCGGAGGATGCGCTCCCAGTATTGCGCCTCCTGCTGTTCGTCGTGGAGGCAGTACAACATGAACAGAGGTTGATAGAGTTGAGGGAGCAGCAGTGGGAGGAGCAGAGTGGAGCAGCTCACGACTGAGACGAAGCTGAGGGAGAAGAACAAGGAGTCACGGCTTCACATGAACACGTGTTCACAATTTGGAGCATAAGCTGCAATATAACAACGCTACTTTTGCTCAGATGCAAACTATAAATCAACCCACTTGTACAGCACATCAGCCTGTAAATGAAAAACATTTGTAGCCAGATATTGCCAGAATCTGCCGTCACACTGTCATAGGCGCCTTTATCTGTGGGCATCATCAACACCCACCTTGGCTCTTCTGTAAACGAGCTGTATCTGATTCTACACGGAGAAATGGGAGTATCTGGGAGGACGCTGCCATCATCTGGTAACCCAGGAAACAGGAACCTGGAACACAAAAGTAGTGTGATGATTACTAATACTGTACTATTTCTGTACAGCGAAACCTCAATCGTCGAACACAATCTTGCTTGAAGGAAAATATGTTTTATTTTATTTTTTCTAATAACCTAATTTAGGGTTGAGGCAATATATATAGAAATATTTGAACATGATTAATTGTCGTACGAGTAGAAAGAGAAGCTGGCAGCAGCAGTGGTTCTCAAACATTTCACCTCAAGTACCACTCAAAAACTACTTGGCTCTCCAAGTCCTGCCATCATGACCAACATTTAAATAGAGGAGCGCCGTATGCCGAAATCTTCATCAAAAAACGAGCCAGCGATTTCATTCCTAAAAATAAATACTTAATATCATAAACCACTTTAACATTATGCAGTTTGAACATTAACGCTTCGCTTACAGAAAAACTCAATTCAATTAAAATGTATTACACCTCAATGTTAAAAAAAAGTACCTAAATAAATGTTTTAAAACCATTTTAAAAGATTAAATGCATTGTACTTAAAAGTTAAATACAACTGAACTGTATTTAACATATGTACTTTAGTGGAAATGTTTAAGCCACTGTAACATTATGCACGGTTTGAACATCTAATTCAGTAATTCTATTGCGTATTACTAGAGGGAGCCCATGTACCATTTGAGGTACTCAAACCACTGCTGTATAAAAAAAAAACGAAAATAAAGGAAATCACCTGACAGACACAAATAGAAAAACCTGAAGAACCCCAAAACACACAGTGCTAACTTTATAGAAATAACTGAGTAAAAAAAAGGACGATGGAGTTACCTGACAATGGAGTAGAAGTGTTTAACGTAGGCCTGCACCTCCTTCACAGCCTCCCTGAGCAGCCGGTGGTTTGACTCCACACCCAGGTAGGTCATCCTGTAGACGGTCACCAGCGTCTCCACCAGCCAGCCAAGAGGGTGGATCGGTGTCTCACATGCCTATAATGAACATAAAAAGTTCGAAAAAGCACGCACACAAGCATGCCATGCAAACACTTTAAATACCTTAGCGAGGTATTTTCGTATGTTGTCATAATTTGTGGTGGTGACTGCATCCGCGTGGTGAGGAATACACTCCAAACACTCCAGCACTTTGCTCTGATATCTGCTGAGGTCTGGGCTAGACATAGACGCACAGTAACAAAGAAGTATAATGTTCAAGTCACGTAATAAGAGCGAGGAACGAGTTGGTGGTGAGTTGAATTGACTCAAAAATCCACCAGAAAAAAATGAATCACGAATCGGAATGTTCACATTTGAATCACAAATCAAAGTACAACATACTACAGTGGACCCATGCACACTCGCGGTTCGACACGTGTATTCACCTATTCGCTGTTTAAAAAAGGTCAAATTTTTTTCCGTTTTTATTTTTGTTTCTTCCTTTTGGGGGGGAATCAACATTAAAAATGCTTATTGGTGGTTTATCCCAGCGTATTCAAGAACCTTGGGAGTTAAACATTTATTGATACATTTTTTCCGATGCAATTATAAGGAGCGTCAATCCCGGGGATTTTCACTACTCGTGGGTCCGGTCCCTACCCTCCAGTAATAGCTGGGGTCCACTGTACTTACTTTATTTTTACATCCGCCGCCATTTTGACTTACTGCGCAAAAGCACAGTTGTACAGTAGCTACCTAGTCCTGTAGCTAATCTTGAATCACAGTTGGACGTAGCCGTCTCCACCGAGACAGATAATCTCCGTGGAACGAGGCGTTCCATGGCCGTGCTCGAGCAGCTGCACGGCTATTCATGGCAGGCCGTGACCGCGGTATGATGAATTACATAAAGTTATGCAAGATTCATTCAACACGCCGTAGCAGATGATTGACGAGAGCTGGCGGCCAACTACCAGGTAACTAGCTGGGCTAGTGAAGCAGCTGTTCGCAGCCAGCCAGCATGGATTCACACATTTTACAGTACAGAGACAGGTGCAGAACAGACAACGGCCATGATGCGGGGAGGGATTGGTTTAAGTAAGCCATTTTAAACTAAAAAGAAGCATTTTGGAACTGCTTCTCCCAAGTTAAAACACGCCAACCAAAATGTGTCAGCTACAGCGTACTCGCTTTCTGGTGGTGTGACAAAATCTGTGACCCAGGGGGATAAGGATTGTTTCCAAATAATCAAATTAGATTTTTCTTTTGATGGAAAAATCACATCTTTATTATAGAATAGTAACGATTTGATTGTGATTGGCTAGTCATTTGTTGCTGTCAGTGTGAATAGCGAATGGGGATTTCTAGGTTGACTCCGAGCCCTATATAATAACAAAACTGTAAGTATTTTGTATCAACCTGTGTTGACGTGCACTTGAAATACAAACAGCAATGTTCTCCCAGGCTGTCGTCCTCTCTCCTCTGTCAGCGACGTCACAGCCCAGTCGCCTCCAGCATTCGTCGAAAACGCACACCCACCTCTCATCGGCAGCCACCACGTACCGACCCAACCTGCTGCACACGGACATAACAGAATAAGACACTTTAAAATAAGCCGAAGAAAATCAACGCAAGCACGAGGAGAAAATTCGAACTCCACACAGGACGGGCTAAGCCGAGATTCAAACCCAGGACCTCTCAACTGTGAGGCAGATGTATGAACCAATATTTCACCGTGCTGCACCCAAATAACTAGGAAACTGTATTTCATTCATGAGCTGCTATCTATCGTTTTTAAAGAGCTGTCCATTTATTACACTGCTACACTACCTTTGAATAATAAAATGCAGGCTACTCAATTTAAATGTTGGTATCGGCGTTTTGAGGATCAACGTGCAGTTTTCTCCCTCAGAATGCATTGCCTTACCTAATGTATTCTTGAGCAAGTGTAGTGGAAAGGTATTAAGTTGTTTTGCTCTTCCTCACTGTGCAATCAAAAACGTTCATATACTGTACATCGGCAGGCTGGTAAAAGAGCCACTTGGAAAAGCATTACTGCCACCAAGTGGGCTATAGTCAACATGTGCCTATTTGGTCTCCAGCTCTCCAATTCTAATGAGACTATAGCCGCTTTGTCACGACATGTTCAAGAACGGCCTAGCCTCCGTTGCTTTTCCATTACAACTGGCACCAATCAAAAGTGGGAGGGATTGGGGCGAGATCAAGAAGAAGGTGATGCGCTCGTTTCTTGTCGCGCCTTCCATCTCTCACTGTATTTCACCTTCTGCCAATCTGGACAAAAATGCCCGCACCTCCTCAGTCGACCACAGGACAAAAGCTGCTTTAACCCTGCCGCACACTGCGTGACGTGGTCGAACCCAACTGGAACGGACCGTCGCGTAGAGTTGCCGACGCACCCCAGCACATGAGCGATTGCACAAGTGGACGGCCTGAACAGCGAGCCTATATAGTCGTTTGATGCTGTGTATGCACTATATCACATTTCTTAAACCATAAAAAGATAGATTAACAGTTAAGGAAGAAGCAGATTGCTAAAGAGGGAGGGTGTTGGCGAGAACAATAACGAGATTTTGGATATTTTAAAAGAGGCTCGCAGGCTCCATTTATTTCAACGTACCCAGCGTGTGCCTACATTTCATCCACAGGTACATTATTCATTTTGAATATAGTTAAGTATTGATGTAAAACAATATTTGATGCTTTATACAGTATACTGTTTCTATGGTTTCATGCGGCGCAGCTCGCTAAACCCGAAAATGTGTTTTCCTTGTGAGGGAACGCTTATCTGCGGCGACGTTAAGACGGCGATACAAATTTTGAATTGCGGCAAAACCAGTGGCAGACTGATCGGCCATTCATAACAACAGGCACCGCACCACGCAAACTGCGCGACAGTACAGTCGTGTTCGGCGGCATTCCACACAGGGCGGAACCATTCTGGTTGGGGGTCGAACCGGTACAATTGGAAAGGGGCATATGAGAGGGGTGAGGGTAGCCACACTAGTTTGTCCCAATATTAAACTTTGTATTACAATATGTGTCTATGCGAGCAAAGTCAATTCATCTCAGCTTACTTCGCAACAAAAATACTTTCGCGTGTGTTTTTGTTTTTTTGATAAATAGTACTTTTTCTTGAAAAAAATAAAATAAAAATTTGACAAAAGTGTTGTTTCTTTTGGGGGGCGGGGTCAAATTAATGGCACTTCCATTAATTTCACATGATTAAAGTCAGACAAAACACTCACAGAAAATTATTTCTGTCCTTGTCTTCAATCTCATCAGCGGCTTGTTTGGTGTAAATTCCGTCCACTTTCAGGCCCGCGCTCCACTCCCCACTGAAGTGGCCCTCTAAAGTGTCACCATTTGCAAGGGATAAAATCCCCTAAGAGAAAAAGAATAAATCTGATTACATTCCAGTCACACCTCTGGCATTGGTGAAAAGCACCTGTCAAAAATACCACCAAAGCCGCACAAGCATTTGACAAAGGAAAGTGATGTCCTTTACCTTCCCGTTGACAGTCCAGTCTTCATAAAACTCCCCGTGGAAGGCTGTGTCATCATCTGATACCAGCAAACCGAGACCCTGAGAGAAGGACCGCACTGTGTCATCAAAACGCCACATTTGTCGGAGTAAAGTGAGTCCAATTGGACACTTACATTCATCTTGTTTTCCCTGAAGTTCCCTTCATAGTAAACACTGTACTGAGTCACGACCACAGCGCTCCCGTGCCTCTCATCATCCAACCACATTCCTATGTACTTCTCACCCCTAGAAGAATAGAGTAGGGCGTGTGAGACCGCTGCTCAAATGCTGACATCAATACAACAACAAATAATCGAATTTATACGTGGTACCTGTGTGAAAAGATGTCCCAAACAAAGACATGTGCAAGTATTTACAGTTGTGTTTGGAATGTAATATCAATGTGCTTAATAAAGTTTTTAAACGCTTTTATTTCCATACAAGCAAATGCTTTGGGAACATGGCCCGTTTTATTACCAGAAAGTGAAGAAAAAGGGCTATTAAAAGTTTTCTCTCTTGCTGTGCCTGACAACCAGTTTAAAAAATGCTGTCTAAGACAGGGAGCGCCACATCAGACCTGGTGATGTCATCATAGACGCCATATCCAGTCCTCTTGTCACAGACCCACTGGCCAATGAAGACGCCTGAAGAAGTCTTGTCCATCTTGCCAGAGCGCAGCATGCCGTAGCCGTGGCGCTGGCCTTCATTGAAGCAGCCCTCGTATACCTCGCCTGTGGCATACCTAAGCAAGTCCAACATATATAGAAACAAACTTAACAGCACCCAACAAGAAGCAAATGTGCATCATCGTGTGTTTTTTCTTTTAATTGGACTGGCAAAAAGCTCTAAAATGAGTGGTGAAGGAGAATTATCTACACGCCTTTTTGACAGGAAACGGTAAACTGACCTGTAGATGCCAAAGCCGTGTATCTTGCCATCACGCCAGTGTCCCTGGTAGCAGCCTGCTTTATTCAGCAGTTTGTCAGGAATCATGCACTCGCCATAGCTGGAGGGACAATCGGAGGGTTAATAGCGAGACCTACAAAGTCATTTCACATTAGTTCAACACTAGTGATATACCGACCCATCCTCCAGTCCATTTTTAAAGTTCCCGGTGTAGGTACGTCCATCCTGCCATCTCATTGTTCCTCTGAAAATGCAAAGAACATATTTTAGTATGTCGTTCAATCAATAATGCAATTTCTTTTTTTTTTCCTCAACTCATTGTAGTTGTGTTTTCCAGGTACATGTGAATACACCATTACAGGGGGTCCCTGGCTTACAACAGAGTTCCATTCGTACGGCGAAAATGTAACCCAAATTAAGGTTAGTCGACATACACCATAGTCTTATTACTAACCTACTGTACGCTAACGCAGTAGTAAAGCCACAATTAAAATAAATATCTGCATGAAAAAACAATCAAATGAGAGAATAACTGTGTTCTTATCCCACATCTCATGGAACTGGAACTTCTCATCCTGTACTTGGATGACAGAATACAAAATATGTTTATTTCGACTACCTTTGTGTGTTTGCTTTTGTCACAGTTGCAGCGTAAAGAGGATTTGGAAAACGCATTTAGGACAACTTAAAGACTTCAGGTTATTGATGTTGACCTGCAGTGTTTTATTAACCTATGAGAGGGTTTCGAAGCGTCATGTAGAGTTAATATGATTCTACCCAGAACAACTCAAGTCTTATATTAAGGCTGCTAAGCAGCTATTTGGAGGTCAAAGGTCTGGCTCAAGGACATCTATGAGGTTGATGGTAACGGGGGAGGGACAATCAAGTACTGTCAGAAAGGGCAACGCTTTCTTGAGGCGGCATTTACACTGCATGGTTTAAGTGACACAATCCCGATTTTTTTGCTTCATGGCAGCGGAAATGGAAAAAAAAAAAAACATGGAATCGGATATCTTCAGATGGGAATGTGGACAAGAATCAGATACGCATCAGATATGTGCAAAGCCGTGAAAAGTTTGAACGTACAAATCGGACATACACATCACTGCGAGCTTGACGTCATGGGAATGATTGGTTATGTATCCACACCTGTGCAAGCTCAAACACAAATAAACCTTTTAAAAACACTCGCTGTAACACTGCACCAAAGCGAAAGCATATACCATTAAATATGATGTTAATATGCTACATTACAGAATTGTCCACTATTAAATAAGCGACATAATTTCAGATTTAAATTTAAAATCGATGAGGGGTGACCAGTCCAACCCAACTCAGCAGTATCAAATGTTTAATATTTGATACTGCTGAGTTGACGCTTGTGTGTTTTTTTTTATGTTCCATTTTGGGTATCTGTCCATGTCAGTGTAAACACAGCCATATGGGATATGTGTCACTTGAACCGTACATGTAAAATAGAGAGATACAAAAAAATAAATAAATAAAAATTGGTTGAAGGCATGTAATGAGAATTGTGTCACTTGAGCCATGCAGTGTAACCCCAGCTTTAGTTCAACCTTGCTCAGCTCAGCTCAATATGTAAAACGTCCAGACGAAGCAACAGACATGATTCTCTGACCTGCCATGAACTCGTCCAGCCAGCCAGCTCCCAGTATACTGTGCATCCTTGAATTGTCCCTCTCCGGTGAATGTGTAGGAGGCCGTGCGGGACATTGCTGTTATTCCTGGCGATGAACCCTGACCTCCACCACTCAGCACGCGGTCCACCTCTTGATTAAGAAAATGGAGCCACTTGTTCTACATGGTGAGTGCAAAAACAACCCCAAAAAAATAAATAAAAATAACATGTTGAGTGACATAAAGTCACGAGACAAAGGTTTATTTTTAACCTTGCTTGGGAGTGAATGGGCCTTTCTAGGATGAGTTTCAGCTAGAACTGAATACCGGATAGACGTATCCAGCTTGATTTATAAACCTACTAACACGTAATTTATGAAGCTAAAGCATCCCGACATGAACACTGTCTCAAGCACCAGGCTGCTCATATTAGTCATATTTGTATGTACGCCACAGTATACAGTATGTGATGTACTGCCAGTTAGTAACAAGGCTCATTTACCAAAGGCTGTATCAACTGTCTTATTTTTCCTATTTTGTGAGACACTCTTGATAACATTAATGAACTTGGAAAACAAATGCATACCTTCTCTTGTGGTGTCGAGGCCACCAGGATGAAGGTCTCTTCTGGACATGACATTTTGATGGCATAGCTGGAGACGCATCGAATGACACATGGCAGAACGCTTCACTCACGTGCTTAAGCAAAATCTATAATATTGTCCTTATTGTAGCTAAAACATACAGTAACAACAACATAGACTTAGTGTTAATTCACTGCGGCGCTTTTTGGTGTGTGTGACTTGGCCACCGGGCAGGACTATAATACAGTCATGCAGGAAAACAAAGAAGAGTTTCACCCAACGACTGACTAAGTAATCTGCAGTAATATTAGCCATTTTTCGCAGCATATAAAGAATATATGCCGGTGAGGACTGTTATATTGTCTGTCATGTGTTGCTCCACCGTTTGTGTTCAAATATCTGTTCTTTAAAAGCATTACAACATGAACATATAGATGCTTTTCCTTAGCCCGTCTATGGAGTTTCCTATTGTATGCTGGCATTAAGCTAGAGGGCTAAAGACAGTTATGTGGTTGTTTTAAATGCTCGTGTAATTCTCGGTTTTAAGTTTTGTTCGACAGTAAACTTCAATCAGGGGTGGCATTAACAGCTTGAAGCCTCATTTTTGAAGATTTGTTTACTAAGCCAAACTGCTGCTTGTTGTGACATAAACTGCCACCACACAGCGCTCGTGTTTCACAGTCAAAGCAAAAAGAAAAAAAGTCCGAAAGACAGCTCATATCTCAAAAAACCTGTCAAGTCACTTGTTTCTCAAGGCACCGCTGTAGTTTTAACATGAATACGCAGGAGACATGTAGAGGATCTAATGATGTTAGCGGAGAGACTGGTCTTTCATTGGACACCGAGGACATGCTGATTTAAAATGTGCTCCGTGGACCTATTGTATGTACTTTGAAATTCATTCATGCTGCTCATTAATGGGTGACACCAATGGACTGTCTATAAAGGTTTTCATCTACAAAGTAACACCAACAAAATTGAAAATACACTACCATTGACACAAACTTACCATCCACTGTCGTTTTCAGGAAGCGGTTTTACCCACAAAAGGTTCACAGGGTAGACACGGTGAGTGGAGAACTGGAAAGAGACAGATGGTTTATTTTTCATGACGAATTCACACATTTTCTTTCCTCGTTGTATTTTGTGATTGCGATTGTCTTATCACTGCAAATGTCAAGTTTTGAAACATTAAAAAAAAGATAGGTAAGTTAAAGGGAGAGGCAGAAATCCACAAGATATGGGAAAGTGTACTCCAGGAATGAGACAAGTAAACTAGTAAGCTAGTGATGTTTGCCAGCAACAATGCAGCGGTGAGTTTAAGAGATATACAGGCTTGGTGCTACTGTATCCATAACCTTTTATACAGTCACTTCTAATGCAAACACAGTCCAGGCTTGTTACCAGGGGGTCATGCGCAAAAATCTCAATCCAGGACGTGTATGAAATGTTAAATGTGAATTTAGGCTTACACACCGACATGATTTGTTTCATTACAAACCAAGCCAGAAATATTCTAATCTTAATATTTTGCATGAATCAAAAAATAACAGCTTTTTTAATCAGATCCACACATCAGACACTTCATTAAGTACACAATTTAAGATCCAATGCGGGAGTTGTATCACAAAAATGTCTTCCCCCTCACATGTGATTAAATAAAATCTTTCAGCATGATGCATCAGTTTTAAACCACTAAAACCACACACACACACAAACGAATAATACTGCTATTATAGTGTCAGTTAAATCCGCATATCTTTACTTTTGATGTAACTCTTATTTGGGATTTTATTATTTTGTGCGGGTATACCTAATGTGGAAAACGACACTCGAAGACAAAAATGTAGTGTTTCATATATATTTTTTTGTAAACAATCCATTTAACATTATTTACAGTCCTGTTTTGAGACGAGTGACCCACTTCCTGTGTGTGTGAAAAGTGTGACCAGCCCACCCATGCTGCTGTAGCACAGAGCTTAATTAACCGCTGTCACATAATACTTACGAGGCTCTTAGGAGGAGTGGCGCGCTGAGGGGTGAAAAGACGGGCGGGGGGGGGGGGAAAAAAAAAAAAAAAAAAAAAAAAAAAGAACGGATACATTGGATTTCATTAACGTGTGACTGAGGCACAATCTGATTTGAAAATTCATATCAAGTAATAATATTAGTACTATGAGTCCAAAGGGCATCACTCAACTATCAAAATTGGTATGTACAGGTGTATCCAAAAAAAACAAAAAACAAAACTAAACAAAAAAACCAGGATAGAAAAGAAATTGAACTACTCAAATAAAGTGAGATTTGACTACATTTCCAATTATGGCGAAAGCAATCAATTGCTTTCTCTCGGTCAATGTTCTGAACTCCTGTTTCGAAAACAGTGCTGTGCTTTTTTTGTCGCCCAAACAAGAGTATGAGTATAATGTAGCTTAGCTGTGTCGTATCTTGCAGTCACTGCTATTAGTGTAACATGATGAAGTAGGACTAACAAGCATCACAAAAGATGATATTCCTTCTGCCTTACAATGATGTCTCATCCAATTACTACCATATTTCATGTAACGTATTGTGTGTTTTGTATTAAATTGAAAGTCTCATATGCGTTGAAGACAATGCATTGTATTATAACATTTGAGTACAGTGGTTCTCAAACTTTTTACACTAAGGACCACCATCATAGGCCTAAGTGTTCATCAAAAAGGAGACTGAAGTTATTATGTTTATTACATATAGCACCTGGAAGGTAACCAAAAAACTGTACCTAAATAAATGTTTGATTCTTTCACTACACACTGTGAAAATCACTGTTCTACAGTAAGTGCATGCTCGGTACTAACTCCCTTTTATGAATGGTTGGAATGAAACCCACCTTTGTGAAATTGGAACAGGGCGGGTAAGTTCATTTCAGGATACGTTCCAGTCTGCAGCGTGTTTAGGCTGTCTGCCATAGACTTACTGTCACGTTCTATAACTGTGTGCGTGTATACCTGTATGTGAACCAGCGCGTCGTTGAACAGTATGAACCAGTGGTTGGAAAAGCGGCCAGCGCCCTGCAGAGTCAGGGTTCTGTTGCTGCTTTCACATAACACGCGTCGCTGTGGGAGACGCAGACCCTCCTGAAAGACACAGTCAGGCAAGTGTGTACATTTACGAGTGGCAATGTGCTCAGCTGCATGTTATTGTTCTAAGCTGTACTTCAGTTTCACCTCACTTTCTCCATGCCATTGTTCCTCTCGCTAGCATGTGTGCTCATAGCATTTGTGAATGCTAATGACTCTAAAAAGTCAATACTAATGTTAATTTCACTTCAGGCATGTGACTCCGGTGCACTAAAACTGGTTGACACATGTTGACAGTCATGCCCTTAAGACACTGTGCTAGTGAGGCTTTCACTGACACATTCACCTTAACACAATTAATCAACCTCTCTGACAATGTCAAACAAAACTCATCATTATTGTCTTTGAAGTCAGACAGTTAACAGTACCTTATTAACTAATTGATTCTTTGGCTGTCTGTCAAGAAATTGCATTATCTTCTAAAGGTCACCAATAAGTAGTAGCACAATTTTAGTTTGTTTTTTTTTCTCCATAGCAAAATTTTTTCTTTCAAAATGAACATTTGTAGCAGGTCACAATAAATGGTAGGTTGCACTCACTGTGTTTTTCCCAGAGTGAGTCTTCCAGAAGATGAAAGTGACTTCAGCCTCCTTCTTCCTCCTCAGCAGTATTGCAGAAAGGTGTTCGTACTGCACACAGCTCTGATGTAGGTACTGATACTCAGTTGTAAGCTAGGGGACAATAAAGAGGCCCCCATTCATAACAATAACGCATTTGGTAGCAGCTTAAATGTCAGAATGAGTACCATAGAAAATGTGATTCTGATCTTAATCGCGTCATTCTCGATCAGACGGGAAAGAGCATATTTGCACATTTTCATGCTTTTATTTCAAGTAGACTTGACTATTGTAATGGTCTTCTGACTGGACTCCCCCAAAAGAGCATTAAAGAGCAGCAGTTCATTCAGAATCCTGCAGCCTGGGTTCTGACCAGAACAAAGAGGTCAGAACATCCATCCATCCATTTTATGAGCCGCTTATCCTCACAAGGGTCGCGGGAGTGCTGGAGCCTATCCCAGCTATCATCGGGCAGGAGGCGTGGTACACCCTGAACTGGTTGCCAGCCCATCGCAGGGCACACATAAACAAACAACCATTCGCACTCACATTCACACCTAGGGGCAATTTAGAGACTGAGGTCAGAACATATTACTCCAATTCTAAAGTCTTTACACTGCCTCCCAGTCAGTTTTAGAATAGATTTTAAAAGTTCTGCTACTGGTCTATAAATCTCTAAATGGCTTAGGTCCTGAATACATGAAAGAAATGCTAATGGAATATAAAGCCAGTAGGGCTCTGAGATCGACAAACTCAGGTCAAATAGTTGAGCACAGAGTCCAAAGCAAACATGGTGAAGCAGAATTTAGCTGTTATGCTGCACACAAATGGAATAAATTGCCAACAGAAGTGATGTCAGCCCCAAGTGTGAATGTTTTTAAAGGGAGATTCAAAACTCTTCTTTTTTCTAATGCTTTTTAGAGCATTTCCAATCTTAAAAGATCTTTCTTGCACTGTATGCTGTTTTACTTGTATTTTTATTTATACTCTGTTTTTAATGTTTATAAGCTGTTTGGTATGCTTTTAATCATCTAAAGCACTGTGCTTTGCTTATCAAGCACACTGGCTGTAACACACCTTACCATTGATTTACACTTATCGTGTATGTGTAATGGCTGAATGGTAGAGATTCATCCTCACCACGTCGTAGCAGGCTTCCAGTTTGAGCAGGACTCGATTGTACTGCTGAAGCTGCTGCAGAGGCCAATACAACAAGGAACCCAGATCGGCGTCGCCGCTTACCGACAGGTCCAGTTCAAAAAGTTTGGTCTGCTTAGAACCTAAACACTCACTGGAGAAATATGCACACAGAGACATGAAGAATCTATTCGCATGTTTTAAGACACATCTGTCTGCATTGTGGTTAAATCCAATATTGTAATCAAGAGGTGTCAAAGATCCGGCCCAGCACACTATTTAATGAGGCTCACTAAAGCAAATAAAGTGTGTTTACTTGCTCTGACTTGCTAAATGGATTTGTTGTTTTCATTTTGGCAGAGAATCTTGCTATTTTCCCTTCTTAAGATGAATTGAACAATAATGTGCTTATACAATACTTAAAATATTTGCTTGCCACTATTTTACATGACTTTTGATTTCAAATTCAATTTGGCATTTAAAAAACACATACGAACAAATCAAGTGCAACCCCAACTACGTTGTGGCCTATGATGAAAATGAATTTGACGCCCCTGTAAAGAAACTTACAGCGAGAGTTTATGGAGCAATTGAAATCCACCCATGACCTGGAAGTCCCCCACAACAGTGCAATACCTGCATGGAAACAAAAAACATACAAAAGTACACAGTCAAATAAACTCCACAATGTCATTAGTACCTAGAATTCCACCTTACTCAGTATAGATGTCCAGGAAGTGCTGAATGTGCGTGAGCAGGTGAAGGGAAGCAACATCCCGACGTAGCACGTTGTGCAGGAAATGGGTGAGCGACGTCGAGTGTTGACCAATGAGGATGCTCAGGTGAACAAAACTCTTATAAAGGGAGAGGAAGAGACGAGTGCAGGGATCACCGAGGGATGGACACGCACTCTCTATGGGGAAACATACGCAAACACAAGCACATTTTATATATTGTGACTTATCTTTCGTTTGTCGTGGCTTCTTATGATTATTCCATTGGTTCTTAGAGGAGACTATGCATTTTTTTTCAGAATTTAAAATCTTTCCCAGGTGTCTTAATTACATGCCAGCATTTGTTGAAATACCAAAAGGATTAATGATTATAGAATACTTTACACACTCTACTTTGTCATGCTAAAATGTGCCATTTTTTTAGGTACTCTCTCGTGCAAGAGATCGACTGCATACGCAACATATATACTGTTGGGCCAAATCTGTGCATACAAGTTTCAGGGCAACTTTGCTTACCTTTAGACTTTGACATGATAGCAGAGGCTTTGCACACATGGTGGCTGTACAGTGCATATAAAAAGTCCATGCAACCCTGTTCAGATAACAGGTAACAAAATCGCCTAAACACCTAGGAAAATGTGTTATGGTTCCATGACACCAAAGGTGAACGTTTTAGTCATAATTCAAAAAGGTATATTAGACGCAAACAGAACCGGGAGGAATTAAGAACAGCTCAAACTAGCGATCAATGTTAGCACAAAATATGTAGGCTTCTGCTAGAAAGCAAGGGGGAAAAAAACAAAAATAAGGGTCATGAATTGCCTAGTAGAAGATCTAAAATTGATTTGGGGTTCATCACAAGCACTTTAAATTGTGGCAGGTGTGTTTTGACTTCCATTTAATATGAATGACAGGGGTGTGTAGAAGACAGTGTCTTCATCCACCTCAGCTGATCATGGAATGTGCATAGAAACTTGGTGTTGGGGGGGGGTTATTATGTAAATTGCTCCACTTGCATCTCAGTGGAGCGGAAGTGCAGAACGTCTCGCTCATTGACACTTTCAGAAATATTTAACGGGCAGTTCAATTGCACTCTTGACGAGTGGGCAGGCAATAGAGCGACTCAACTATCAGTGTAGTAGCAATTAAGAAGTATATCTTCCATTATATGCCCTGTTTGAGTGTAAATCAAAACCACCGAGCAGTAGCTGTAGCACGGCTCATGGTTCGGTCTCTATATTTTTTTCCCTTTCCACTTTCCAGGTGAAAATGTGCCATAAGTGGACGCCAGACCGAGATCCTCACTCACCTTTGTTGAAGAGGGGCATAAGAAGCAGCTTTCTTAGGCTGCTCAACCAGTAGTAAAACCTCCTCTCGATGGAAGCCAGCTCGTGGATGGCCGAGATTACACCGATGATGATGTGGTTGGCCAGCAGCGCACACCTTTGACCGCCACTGCACACACTGCTGATGTAACCCATCTACGCACACAGACACGTTCCAGTCGTCAAACGCAATTAATAAACTGTTTAAATACAAGAGGCGTAATTCTCTTTGTTTTATGTTTCGTTTGAACATAAACCTCAACTGGGAGCGGCAATAAACAGCTAAAAGCCAATTTTTTTTGAAGAACTATTCACTATTTGTCAAAGTGCTGCTCATTGTGAAGTGAGCTGAGTTTACTGTCGCCATGCAGCACTCATATCTCAAGCCTGCGATCGCAAGTCAAAGAAGAAAAAAATAATAATAATAAATTCGTCTGGACAGTGGCTCATATCTGGAAAATACTTGAAAGTCAAGTCACTAGTATCTCACGGCCCCAGTGTAGTTGCTACTAGTCAAGCATTAAAGTACTCTATGCTCTCAAAATGAAGCCCTTTTCCAACAGCAATCCACAATCCATCGTTATTCTCCTCCCACAGGTGAACAACCAAAGACAGCCAAAAAAACTCCACATCCCTGCCAACAACCACACATACCAGGTCAACACATTTTTACGGGCCCACACACCTCCATGCAAAACGGCATCAACGTGGGTCTGACTGTGTAACTTTCAGCCCTGTTGGGTGACCGCTGGCACGATCTGGCACCCCGGCAGGATGTCTCACTCTGCTTCGACCTCGGCTCCTGCTGCTGCCCGCAGTACAGCAGCAGGGGCTGGTCACATTCTCCGTCAGCCAAGAGGAGGGAGTGGCTCTGGCCCGCCGACACGTCCCACGCCCGAAGACCATCGGAAAGCTACGGAGGCCACCCAGGTACAAAGAGTCAATAAGGACAGAAAAGTGCAGACAACATTTGATATCTTCAATGTTCAATCCATATTTTGTATATTTTATAGTTCTTGATTGTTATTTTTTTGCTGATGCCTTGGACGAGATGCTGTATGTGAATACAATAACTTGTCCTTTAATTCAATGATTCCCAAAGTGTGGTAGAAGTACCACTAGTGGTACGCGTGCTCTCGCTAGAAAGAATCACTGAATTAAATCAAATTCAAATGTACATTTAAAACATTATTTACAATCAAATGTATTAGAATGAAGCTTTCAGCTATGCAGCCGCTTATTTGGACTGTTATAAAAATCCAGTACAGTACATTTTTTTCCTTACTTCTCATGTAGAGTAAAATTTTTTTTAAGTACATTTCAGTTGTATTTAACTTAAATACAACAAATGTGCTTTCGGGACTAAAACCACAGCCTGTGTATTTTTTTGACAGTATTTTAATGTCGATCATTATGGTGGTACTTGGAGAGCTACATATTTTTTGAGGTAGTACTTTTAGGAAGTTTGAGAACCACTGCTCTGATTAATTTAGTAAATAAACTGCAGCAACGCTATTAGTAGAAAGTTAAAATAGTAACTATTTATGATTTAAATTTTATAAAGAAGGCAGACAAACTGAACACTGATTAATACAATAAAACATATAGCAATATAAAAACATGCAAAAACAACCATAGAACAGCACTTAAATATTATTTCAAGCATGATTTATCAATTTAAATAAATAACATTTATACCTTAGCCTGCTGTGGGACAGTAACAGGACTGTTGACATGACCGAGTTGTCCACACATGTTGCTGCCCCATGAGTAGACCTGCATAAAAGAGTGCTTTGTCTCTAATGTTATACAGTATTTTGAAGAATTTTCGATTTATTTTTTTTTCTTTCATTTTTATGTGAGGGAGGGGGAAAAAGCAGAAGTTGTGACAACTAAGGTTAAGGTTTGGGGTTACGGGAATGCATTAGTTAAGGCTCCAAGTGTGACAGTTACCTGGCACTGAGCGGTGAGAGCCAGTGAATGGTGTGATCCTGCGGCGACTTTGATCACTTCCTCGCCTGTCAAACACTTAATACAAAGAGGCTGGAGTCTGACACACACACACACACACACACACACAGAATGTTAAATGAATCAGTCTCTAGTTTTGAAAAGGAAAGGTGTTGGATACAGCTCTGAAGTGGATTCCTGTGCAACTACTCAGACCTGGCCAGTTGATCGCCATGGCCCAGTTGCCCTTCGGAGCCTCTCCCCCAGCTCCATACCTCCGTCTTCAAGGACGGAAGCCCATCCTCTGAAACAGAGGATGGCTTGCTACTAAAATGTTGCTGTCGCCTTGGGGTTGCTGGGGGGGGGGGGAAATGAAAAGAAAAGAATGAGCCAATGGAGAACAGAAGCCACTATGGGTAAAACGATTGATAAAAAAAAAATAATAATTTTTCCACAGGAAACGTTACGGCAGACTCAAGCACCACTCCGTCTAGAAATAAGTGTGCGTGATGGTCGCAAGCCAGGAGGAAAGAGTATGTATAAAGACAAGAGAAGGTCCGAAGTTTGGGATCATTTCACTCTTAAAAAAAAATAAGACAAAGTGCAATGTAAAGCAGAACAAAGTAACCTACCACAACAGCATGTCTACAATTACTAACACAAGTTATTGACGTTATACAGACTACCACCGCGAGTAAATGAAGGATAGACACAGTCGCACTCACGTTATTTAACAAACAATAACAAAATAAACATGTAATACGTTCATTCATACATTCACATCATTCGACGGCCACAACTGACTCAACAATACACGGACTGGCTAACAGTCAGCCGCTAACCTGAGCTCACAAGAGCCAACTCTACACTCTCATTCGCCGACTCCCACATCACTCACCAGGCCCCAACTTTTTAAGTCAAAAACACACTCAAAGTCACATATGGTGTGGAACGCAAGGATGGCGCCAACAATAATATCTGCACCTCAAACGCACATTGCTATTTTGTAAGGCAAAATCGTTTTTAATCTGATTACTCAATTAATCGATGGGATAATAAGTAAAATAATTGATTATATGACATAATCTACAAAGAGTGTACTAGGTCCCCCACTGCCTCCCCCCACTGCAGATGTTTGAACTCCTCACCTTCGTGTCTAAGCTAAGTCACACCACCCTACAGAGGCTACTGACAGGTCAATTTGTGGCCAAAGGCCTGAGAGGACACTGCTTCTCTACAACAGCTGATTCTTTAAACTGCTGCAAAAGGTCCTCAAACCTATTGGGGCCCATATCTGAAACATTTTTACATTGCTACTAGTGATACTCAGTGCTCCGTGGTTATTTTAGTAGAATCTTTTTAATCTTGTCACCTACCATGGGTGGGTGTTCCAGGTAGGGAGCATCTCCTGGTTCCAGTTTTCCCCTTCTGGTTTATGTCTTTAAGACTAGAGCTCTTGTGCTCCAGCATTATTTTTTTCTTCCACGGAGAACCTTCTTCCAAGCCCACTAGAGATGAGGACCGGACCACGTCACTGTTGGAATAGGAGAGAAGATTAAGAATCAAGTGCAACACACGGTGTCCTAGGCAAACGAAATTGAATAGGCTTGATGTTGAAACATAAAAACAACAACATATTCTATGGATAGAGATTTTATAACCGATTTCACAAAGCTTAACAAAAGCTCAATATCCACAAAAGTTCAATATCCAGTCAGTAGTCCAGCTAATGTTTTGTGCTCACATTTTTCTCTCACAGTTGGCTGTGCTTCCACATTTAGAAGCAAGCAGCCGGCCGCACCACACCCTCACCGGCGAGAGTCAGCATATTTTAGAAAAAATGAAATCGGCCTTGTGACATTATTCTTGATCCTTCGGGCATTTTGACAAAAGCATGTCACAGAAATGTTAAGAAACTTTTAAATTGTGAAAAAAAGCATAATGTCTCTTTTATAGTTAGTTTTTTACAAATCAGTAAAATTTGAGATAAATTCTGGGGCTTGGCTGTGTTATTGGATTATAATATAGTTTGTATTTTTTTTTTAGGACAACCTGTACTTTAGGCAAAGGTCAATGTTTTTGTTCACACCTTACCTAAATGTCAAGTAATTTTCACATCTGGTGTGTAACAGTTCATTAGAAGGAGTTGAAGAAACATAGCTGTCATCTAGACAAAGAAGGCAAGAAGGAAAGTTAGCAAACCAGAGAGAACGAACAACAAAAAGATCACTCATACGATATTAATATCCACCAACCTGAGGTTTGACTGCTCAGTGAGTCTGCGTCTCCCAGCCTTCTGCTATGTTGCATCTCTAATGAGTGACCAGAGAGTTTCTGGAGGAGGTTGTGAAGCTCCAGCTCATTAGGCAAAGCGGGTTTCTTTTTATCTGTCAAGGCTGGCAGCGGGTATGATGTAGTACAGCTGTCCGTCTGGGTTAGAGGGTCAGCGTGTTCATCAGGCTCAATTTCGGTACCGGCCAGAAGAACATTCCTAAAGCACAGAAAAATGTGAAAATTAAGTGGTAGAAAGAAACAGAACTGCAAATGTTTGTAATACTTCACTCTTTATTGTCAGATATGCTGCAGGAGTATGGACAAAGATGAGCTTGCGATTCATGGCTAATGCCAGCTGGCCAGAGCCTTTGTCTGGAACGTCTTCTGGCTGAAGCCTGAGAATTGAAACCACAGAAGGGGCTTAAAACGTCCTCCGTGAGTCCCATTTTTGGATAAAGTATTTGATGAGTTTCAACCTCTGCTGTCATGCTTTCCGTAAGCTCCACTCCAAGTGGACAGTAGTGCGCATCATCAGAAGCAAAAGCCTCGTCCCTCTGTGATCCCCGCCTCTCTTGCGGTTTTGGAGTATTGGGATTTTCTGGATGTAGACAACGAACCAGAGCAAGGCTGTGGTAGGCCCCACAAGCCACCTGATGGAAATGAAAACCATAATACTAGAACTCAAGAACATTAGTTTTTAATATTAAGATGAAGACATCAGGGAAAATTACTGTACCTGAATCACATGCCTGCCAGCCAAGTGTTCCACCTAGACCAAAAACATAACATATTTTCATCAATGATGTCATCATTAATCATAGATAATACCATGGCAGCCTTTTTGGCCAGCACATCTGCTTCACACTGAGAGGTTTGAATCTCTGCTCAGGCCTTCCTGTATGGCGTTTGCTTGTTCTCCCCGTGCTTACGCAGGTTCTCTCCAGGTACGGTGGCGCCTTAAGATACGAGGGACCTGACTTGCGAGGTTTTTTTTTTTTTTTTTTTTAGATACGAGCCGTCGTTCAGCTGATATTTTGCTTGGTGCGCAAAATTGAGATATGGGCAGTGTCAAATGAGGCTTCAACCTGTTTAGTGCCACTCTCAGTTTAAGTTAATTGCATAAAACAAAGAGAATTAGACATTATACATTTGAAAGAACCACATAGCTTAGCCTTTTGTTCGCTAGCTTAAAGCTAATGCTAATATCCGCAATGATTAGCATCTATGTGGCGGTGTTATAACCCTTTAGGCAGTGGATATTTGAACACAAAATGTGCAGCAACACATGTAGACAAACAAATAACAATACTGTATTCTTTATCCTCTGCGAACAACAACAGCTGGGATAGGCTCCAGCTCACCCTAATGAGGACCAGTGCTATGGAAAATGGATGGATGCAATAACGGGAACAATACTTACATAACATTGTATCAATGTGAGTAAAAAAAAAAAGATAGAAATTGAAAATAGATTAAACATGACACCTTTTGCGGTTTCCACACGGGGAAGTTGCTTGTGACGAGGCCGAGCTGGCATCCACTGCCCCAGGCCCACAGCTCATTCTGGGCTGACAAAGCCAGACTGTGCTCCCGTCCGCAGGCCAGATCCACAATCCGAACCATCGAGGGAGGAACCACCTCGTTGTCCACCACAGCCAGCGGGTATGGGTCTGCAACTAACACAAACTGTGCGTCGAACACAGAGCCTCCAAAATGTGTTTTTTGTACGTTTTCAGGGAAATGCGGGGAAACAATACTGATGACTTACCAGTCACGTTTGAGTCCGCGTCCCCCTCGGTTGGCCCACACTGTCCTGCGGTGTTCTCCCCCCACATGTACATGCCACCCTGCTCGCTCAAGGCTCCGCAATGAAAACCACCGCAAGCCACGTGCACCACAGTCGTCCCTCGCAAGGAGACCTCCAACAATGGAGCTGATGGCGGAACACTGAGGCCCCTCCACAGCAGCTCGCCAAAAGAATACACGTGACCACCTGGAGGGAAAAAAAAAAAAAAAAAAACAACAACAACAAGTGATGAGTTTACCTAAACATTTTCTGAGATGAAACTAGAGTTGGAACAATTAATCTAATCAATTATCAAATTAATCGACCACTAATTTGATAATCCATTCATTGTTTAGAGACTTGTTTAACTCTCAACAGGAAATATTCTCAGAAAGTAGACTCATCATCTAGGCGTTTAATCAAAATAAGACTTTTGCAAACATCTGATTTTAATTTGGAAAAGAATTATCAATATTTTCTTACGCGTTACGGACCAAACCAGTAACTGAATCATAATCAGTTTGTACATTTTCTGCACTATCAATTTGAAATAATGTCCTGTTTTTGAAGAAACTGATGGATTTTGTTTTTATCCGATTCATGGATAAATAAAAAAGAAAATTGACAGATTAATCGATTCATAAAATAATCGTTAGTTGCAGCCCTACAAGGGACATTGACTTGTAATCTAGAGAATTGTGTCCACAGTCAACAAAGGTCAGTTCACCACAGCAGCTTAGTTGTGTAAATTATATGTTGTTATGAAGCAATATACTGTATGTAGCGTACAGAGTATGGTTACTTACATGAAATCACACAAAAAAAAAAAAAATAAAAAAAAACACACACACTCTTGATAGTGTAAAGCAATCTATAACAAAAGCACCATTACTATGAAACAATGCTACTCTGTTACATTTATAGAAATATCCTTGAAAATCACATTGTAGAAAACCCATTACAGCAAAGAGCACCAAGACTATGTAGCAAGGCTACACTGATGTTACATTCATAGAAATTAGTTACTAAATATCACATTTACAGTCCAAAAAAGTTATTAAAAAAAAAAAAGAAAAAGTCAACAACTTTCAGCAAATGGCTAGCCTATATGCAGGATATGAATATGATGAAAATAATCTATTTGAGTAGTTCAATTCAAAAAGTGATTCATATATTGACACAAAATGTGAAATATTCATGATTTTAATCTTTAAAATTTGGGGGATAATAGTTTACACCTTTAGAAGACCCAAAAGTAGTTTGAATACTAGAAAAAAATTAATAATAATTAGGTAGGAACTGGTATTCTGAAGTGTTTTCATACGCGTTTAATGAATTTGTATAACGCATGAGCTTCACTTTTTTAAGTGAACTACTGAAATAAATAATATTTTCCACAATATTATTATTTATACAGATGCTCCTGTATGTACTGCAGGTTGGCTCCATGTTTTTCCACGATATTCGAAAGATTAAACTTCATACACGTTACGAGTTTTTTAAACATAATCTCTTACCCTGTGCCAGCAGGAGTCCATGATGTTCTCCCAGGGCCACCTGCAGGACACACTGGGACAGAAGCACTCTTTCTGGGCTAAGCGGCTCGCTCGGTCCCCCCGACTGCCAAATGTGGAGCAGTCCTCGCTTTGGAAGTGTGCTGGCCGCCTCTTCTGCAAAGCTACAAATGTAATTAGTGTTACTATGTTTTGCCTGACTAACCGCTGTAGCCTTGACACCAAAAGCAAGCCCTTGTTGTTACACGTGAGTCGGGCTGGACTAGACAACACATGCAAATGACTCACTGAGCAACAAAAATCAGAAAACACAATTCACAACAGAAATGGAGGATTCCCAACCTCGGCATACATCAGTTCAAAGGATTCATTCTGGGCATGAGTTTGGCTTTTTCTTTGGCTTTTATTTAACACCAAAAGAGTCAAGTAGTGTTTAGAGAAGATGACCACAAGCACCAGATGTTATGTAAGAACGTGGTACCACTTTTAACTAAAAACTGCTCAAAACGGTTAGTTTTAGCTGCTTGTTTACACGACAGCGTCATTTGGAGAGCAAAATGCAAACATCTGAAAACACCATCGTTATCTTTCCTGTGTAAATACAGAAAGAATGCGCATGTGTAAATGTGACTCATGAATCAATCAGAGTACCCGGAGAAAACTCACAAGCACGGGGACAACACGCAAACTCCGCTCATCCGTGAATCGAACCTGGAGCCTCTCAAATGTGAGGCAGGTGTGCTAAACACTACGTCACCATGCTGGATAGTAGAAAGTAAATGGAATGGAAACAAAGCCTCCTTGCAAATTCATCATCTTGAACGACATGGGTGTGTTTGTACCTGTGCTCTTTGCTCTCCATAACTTGTGCATCAATCCTTTCCAAAGGACAGGGACGAAATGTTTTGCACACTGTCTGTGGATTTCAGTGGAAATCTTCTGTCATGGCTTGACAGCATCATGGTCACTTACTGTGTGGCTTTTGGATGCCTATAGGAATAACACATTCCGTCTTTTAACAATCACTTCATACAGAACAGCATTTAAATGTGCATAATTCACCACATGGTCGAATAACATGCGTGATAACGTGGGGTTATTGTTAAGACAGATACCTCCATTACTGACATGTTGGGAATATCACCAACATGCGTCAAGTTGCTGCATGTTGGTGCAAATACTGTACATTGCTGCCCTTTGCCACGCAGAACGCCAAGAATCTAATCACTCTCAAAACTACTTGCTTAAATACACACGGAAGTCCACCAAAGTAGGCCAACCGGTCTACTTTACATGTTCCTTTGTATTACAGACAAAGCCTAAATTGCTGTACTGTTATAACCAACACAATCGGCTAGCTGAATTCTACAAACGCTAAGCTAATTCTTTGGTGGAAACTTACCAAGTGTTAAAAGTGAATTCGGTACGAAGTAGCATCGGTTTGTAAGGAAAACACAACGAACTAGTTACGCGTGTGGCTGTTAAAGCCGGCGAGGAGAACAAATTGTCCAAATGTCAATCAGTGCAGCGCAGTCGAAGCAGAAGTTGTGACAGCTGAGCTCAGCAATGCTGTTGTGGAGAGCAACAGGCGACGACGGCGGCCCGCTACGATCAAACTTTACCGAGGCGCGGATTTGGACTCCACTCAGCACTCGCCTCGACGTTAGATCAGTGGTGGGCGAGTTTTTGTACTCGAGGACCACATAAGATTTTTTCTTTTTTTTTTAAATGGACAGATGGACAATGTATATTAAGTAAAACAAAAAAGAAGAAGTTGAAACATGTAGTTAACCCTCTGATGCATGAATTATGAAAGCCTTGGTCAAGATTTTTTTTCTGGTGTTTTTAATTCTTCTCAGGACATGAAAAAAATGAAATTTTTTAAAAAAAAATTTTATAAATATATTTTCCATAAAGTTACAGACATGCCCAATCCAGTGGAAAATAAATGCTGAATGACTAGCGCGTTGGTCGCAGCCAAGTAGTGGACTTAATTTTGCCTCAAATGCATCAAATTCAGCGGCACAGGGGACATCTGGTTAGCACATCTGCCTCACACTGAGGACTTGGGTTCAAATCCGGTCTCGCCTGTGTGGAGTTTGTGAACTGTCAAAGAGTTGTTGACACCATCAGGAAGGGGAAGGTCGCTCATAGCCGACAGTCTGGGAGAGCAGGTTTTCATCCACTCCCTCATCTCAGGTGTTGCTCTTTCCGTTTGCTTGTTGTCTCATCCTTTGTGTTTGTTTTATTACCGGAAGACACAGACGCCATGTAGGGTTGATGCTTCATTGTTTACTGTCTGCATGTGTGGTTCTCTCAAACACAATTGCTCAAAGTCAAATGACGAAATTCTCTTTACTGCTCTTTAAAATGGCTTTTAAATCATTCAAGCAGTAACAAGTGCGTGGGAAAATAGTCCAACAGTTTAAGGACAATGTTCCTCAACGTACAATTGCAAGGAATTTAGGGATTTCATCATCTACGGTCCATAATATCATCAAAAGCTTCAGAGAATCTGGAGAAATCACTGCATGTAAGCGGCGAGGCCGAAAACCAACATTGAATGCCCGTGACCTTCGATACCTCAGGCGGCACTGCATCAAAAAACGACATCAATGTGTAAAGGATATCACCACATGGGATCAGGAACACTTCAGAAAAATGTTTTAATACTGTTTTTAAACACATTGTAACATGCAGTACTTGAACACACACACCAAAAATTGCAAGCCATAACTGTATAGAAAATACTGTACATACATACTGTGTGGAGGTGCATGTGCCTTGAAGGGGCGGGGCTTGGTGGAGTGGCCTGTGACGTCGGCGAGTCTGTGTGTGAGTGTCTAGGCGTGAATTGTGGCCGACAGCAGCTTCTGTGTGAGCGTGCTCAATGTGTTTTGCTGTTCTCCTGGCGTTCAATAAACAGCTGAAAAGTGCATTGCACTACATAAAACAAGTATACTGTAAAAACCCAACCGCTAAAGAATAAGGCAGTATAATGGGAGTGCGAATGATAAACTGCTTTATAGCACAGTTTTGTGTAAATGACACTTTGCATTTTTGAGCTTCCCATTCAGCCACTTTTGCAGACACTTATGACCTGAATGCTCACCTTCACATCAATGGGCAGTTTGGAGGCTTTACTGAACTTGAACTTTTTGGAGAAAACACATTTGGCAGACATGGTAACCACTAGTCCACAACTGTACGATCTAATGAGATCCAATACAAAGATCTGTATTACAAATTCTCACCCTACTAAAATAATTATGCTCGATTGTGAGAGGTATTAATGTAACAATATATTTATGATTGGTATTGAAGTTTGCACTGTATCAACTTCATATGAACATCTCATGTAAATAAGGCAACTAAAATGTTACAAACATTCCTGTAACCATAACCACAATAATAAACATACTGAAACATCAGACAAGAGCTAAAACATTGGTTTGCTTCTCAAGAAAGCCAAATATTACAGAGTATCAAGAAACGTTAGACCAAACGTTAGCAGCAGCAGCCATGATCCAGGAATTATGATCAGATGCAAGAAGTGAAATATACTGGACTCTCTCATCCTTGGATTTGCCTTTTTCCCCTCTGATCATTTTTTATTTTTTTTTTTTTTAAACAGCACACAAGTCAAAGCCAAAACCCGCAGCATACTTTTGTATACAAAACCCAATGAGTGTAAACGAACCCGTTATAGTCACTACTGTACTCTGAGCTGTGGCATGCGGGTAGAAATTGATCTGCGCAGCAAAGCTCAAAACAAGCTTCAGCTTGATTTGAACACCACCGAATAGGATACTTCTATTAACATTAACACTTAACGTTGGCTTTAACTTTAACAAAGAATGCATTGTGGAACTTGTGCCACTACAGTGACCTTTGTTTTACTTAACCTCATATCCTCTCTGCTTTTTATATACTGTAAAGAGACAAGCCACTGCATTATGACCATTTGCACAATATAGTTGTATCGAATTACTATAATTCTGTCGTTACAGAGATAATAATGCTCAGTTTGAACTGACAGAGAGGTATTAATATAAAAATATGAGATAAATATGAGAGCTGTGTCTAGTATTTTTATATTTGTAGTTACCTCATTTAGCTATACAAAAAAAATATATTAAATGTTAGGAACAAATGAACATTAGGAATAAAGAAATGACTGAAGGTTAAATACTGTACAATGAAAGTACCCCGTCCCCCAAGTAGTGACTTCGGCAGCCAGTGTGTGTTCATCAAAACCCTCCTAAAGTCAAAGTGCGGCTGGAAATAAAGCAAGGTTTACAAGACACTGTGTGTGTGCATGTGTGTAGAGGGGAAAAAACATGCTGACATGAAGCCAGCCCACAGAACACAACGGATCTAAGACTGTGGTTTGATCAACCATAATAGCGTGAGGAGAAGGCAAAACCAAAACACACTCCAGATGTGCGCTTTATATAGTATGTATTATGTCCTTATGTAGAACTGCATGCCCTTAATTTGGTCTATGTCTCTCATTCAGAGCAGACCAAAGTCAACCTGAAGTAAACCGTATCTGAATAATACTCCGACGGTATTATGCACACTAACGGATGCTCATCTTAGCTTTTAATGAGGAGAATCTCAAATCAGGTAGAGATAATGTTACCATCGGCAGCATGGTGCACTATTGGTTAGCACACTGGCTTCACAGTCAACAGGTTCTGGGTTCGACTCTCATCTCAGGCTATCCAGTGTGGAGTTTGCATGTTCTCCCAGTGCTTGTGTGGGGTTTCTTCGATTCATTGAATGCTCTACATTGTTCATATGTGTGAATGTGAGCATAAATGACTGTTTGACTTGATGTGCCTTGCGATTGGCTGGTGATACATCTCATCCAAAGTCTGCTCGGATAGGCCCTAATGAGGACAAGCATGATAGAAAATGGACGGATGTGAACATACTGAATATTTAAATGTAATATTAAAGGAATGGGACTGCTGATGAATGATGACTACTCTGCTTGTGCAATATATATGGCAGAATGGTCGCCAACTGGTTAGCACATCTGCCTCACAGTTCTGAGGTCGTGGGTTCAAATCCGGCCTCTCCTGTGCATGTTCTCCCTGTGCCTGCATGGGTTTTCTCCGTGGACTCCCGTTTCCTCCCACATGCCAAAAACTAGGCATGTTGATTGAAGACTAAATTGCCCGTAGCTGTGAATGTGAATGGTTGGCGACCAGTTCAGGGTGTACCCCGCCTCTTGCACAGAATCAGAGAGAGAGAGAGAGAGAGAGAGAGAGAGAGAGAGAGAATTCCGCTTTGAGGTAGCAAATTTATGACATGAAATTCAAATATACTGGATACATATGAAATAGTATACAGATCATAAATTATATGAAAATGAGAACGTATATTTTTGAATAATTCTTCTCATCTTATCTTTTGTTTGATCCAGAAAAATGGAAAATGAGACTTTGGTTTTGAGACAATAAGGGTGGGGTTGAGTTTCAATCTGGCAATGGATGCTGAGCACATGCGTGCAGGCATGCCTTTTAAGAACATTGAAAACACATGTCAGTAGCCTTAAAAAAAAAAAAAAAAAAAAAAATTGGCACTGGTATAATTGTGTATGATTGAGACGCAAATGCAAGCAACAATCCCAACTACTGGAGGAAGTTTAAGAAAACTTCCTCCAGTAGTTGGAGGAAGTTTAAGAAAACAGAACAGATATTTCAGTTTAAACTGTATGTATGTATACATTTAAACGATGAAAATGCAGTGTCATCAAAGCAGTGTCATCAAATTAAAAATAGCTGTGCAAATCACAACAAAGATGCAACGGCACATTGGTTTAAATTCTACTTCTAATTTTGCAATGCAGACATCGAAATAATGAGGCAAAGTAATACAATTATGATGATGAAGTTAGTTTATATTGGATGCATACATGCACTCAATATACATGTACAAGAAACTTTATTCAAATTTATTTGGGGTTAATCAGAGGCATGGTGGCAGCTGTGTGTTGACTCCCATTTAACGTGATTGAATGTGATTGGTTGATTTTTTTAAACAACCTCATTCTAGTTATAAAAGGGTGTCATCTCAGTTGTTTATTTTTACTTGCCCACTCAAATCGTTTTTTTTTTTTCATTTGAGTACAGGCCATTTCCAGGTCACATTCATGGTGGAAAATGGTTTGAAAGGATTTCTCTTGGTCTCATTTTTTTTTTATCGCAAAAAAACTGCCATTTGCGAATTTTTTTGTTTTTTTTAGTTACCCTGTGATTGACTGGCGACCATGGATGCTGCTCTCCCAAAGTCATCTGCGAAAGGCTCCAGCTCACTGGCGACTAATGAAGACAAGTGCTATAGAAAATGGATGGACAGATGTTAGCAATGGCTCTCAGTCGGATTTATTGCAGTTCTACACCACTAAAACCACAAAAAATAAACATATTGTATACCACTCAGAAATGTATGGTTTGAGGTGTCATTAGATGTGTGTGAGTATATCTAATGGTTGGATAAATGGCTAGCTAGTTAAAGAGCTAGCAAGATAGCTAGCTAACTAGCTAGCTAGCAAGGTAGGGTAGGATGTAAAAATGCTAGTAAGCTCTATATTAACACAAATAGCTGTGTGATGCTATAGCCTACTACGTACTTAAGAGGCACAAACGTGACAGCTTTATAAGTGTATTTTACTAATACATCATTGATTTAGATTTATTGATTGATTGCCTCATTGACACCACGATGTAACACTGCTGTTTTGAAATGTCGGAGTGTTCTTGAAAAGCAAGGTGTGGACAGAGGGGAAAAAAAAAAAAAGGAAAAATAGCATCATAAAAAAGAGAGCGACGGCCATCTGGCTCAGGTCAACCTCCCACCGAGGGTGATGATCACAGCAGTTTGTGTGTGTGTGTGAGTCCCTCGCAGTGAAAGGTGATGACCGCAGCTGTGCGCGTGACCCCCAAACCGCAGGAGGCATCCCCCGACATCAACCCCCCCCCCCCACCCCTCCGCCTAATCCTCTTCCTTCTCCACGTTCCCCTCTCCTCGGCCCTCTGCTCCCATTCTCCAGCACACCCTTCCCCCACACGTCCGTATTTCAAAATGCCCCATCAAATACACAATAATTTATAATAAATGTCAGATAATATTAAACACAGGACATCAGAGGAACAACTATTGCAACATCACCTCCTCCATTGCTTTGCATCAATTAGCACATGAGTTCCAAGACTACGTGTGTGTGTGTGTGTGTGTGTGTGTGTATGTGTGTGTGTGTCCTGTGTCTGGGAGGGAGGGGGGTAAATTAATGACAAAGAATTATCATGCTGCTATCTTTTGAGTTGTGTTATCATCGAGTCAAGGCTAGAATCACTATTGATGCAGTCTTTTAAAATGGATGTTTTCTTGCATTTTTCGCATATCTGTCGACTGGGGTCAGCCTGGGTAAAGGTCGAGAGACCTCTTAACAACAACAGAGCTCAGTACACAATAGACCAGAGGTGTCCAGACTACAGCCCGGGAGCCATTCGCGGCCCCCACTCCATTTTTTTCTTCTGGCCCCATTGGGATGTTATGCATAACATCCTGATGAATAAAGATAAGTCAAAAATTACAAAATTACTAAACTGGCAAACTGGTCTACTGTCTGGTACAGCTGATCTGACACCTTCCTCTACAGCTGGGGCTTTGACTTCCTGACGAATAGGCCTCAAGTGGCGACAATTGGCAACTCCTCCTCCTCCTCAGCACCCACCCAAAGCAAAGAAGAAATGGAAAGAGTTACATCAGATGCAACTTACTAACTTGATTGAACAGGGTTTTGTCATGTCCGTGATTTTGACTGATTTGCAGTCTGCTTGTATGGTTTGTAAAGCTCTCCTACTCCTTCTGGCACCTACAAAGTCAAAACACATTTATAGACAAAACAAACCGGAGCAGGAAGTGCTAAACAGTTGGTGTCTGACAACCTCACTGTGGAAGCATCAGTCGTACGACCAACCCCCACTGCATAAACACACACAAACACACACACGCAGATCTGAAGAGTGCCAAACGTTTCAGATTCCTTGGTGGGGACTAATGACCTCTACAGCTCTACAGTTGACACTGAAAAGTTGGCTGCATTAAAAGCTTAGAGAGGAACACCCTCCTTCTGACACTCAACTGTGGTGCAACTGTGATCCTGTTCAGCAAGTCAAAACTAATCTGAGGCATATTCTCTCTCTACAGGTTGGAAAGACCTCTGTAGCATACCATGGGCAGGGGAGTTTTTGATATTTTTTCACCAAGGTTTTATTCGAAAGCACCACAAGACAATGTAGACCGTAATGTTGCTGTTGTGGTCCACTGATGATCACCAAAAAAAACATGCCCTCAGATCTGAACGGACTGCAACATTAAACTGAATGTATACTGCAGGTACAAGTGCCCAATTCTGATTGATACAAGAGTAAGTTCTCACCAAGCAATTTGATTGGACAAAAGTCATTCCATGAGTGATGATCTAGCACTGATCTCTTCTTTAATAATTAAATGACACAGTAATGACAGATTAAATGTACAAACGCGAGTACACACTCAGGCAATATGCTAACGCAGCTAACAAGTGCACAGACGTCGTGTCACTTGGCTTCATTTTGCATTTCTGGACTACTTAGTGTAACCTCTGCTTGTGGTGGAGTGCCCACGAAACGACGTAATAGCGTGACACGACTTGACCTGAAGTGGATTAATCGGCCAAGTCGCTCCATGAAAGAGGAACATTTAAAAAAAATAATAATAATAAAAATAAAAAAGCTTCATTTGTTTCATTTTTTTGTCAATGTTGACACTGATGCTTTGGCTAGTTAGCTGTTTGCAGCTAGTTAGCTGTTTGTAGCAATCTGTGTTGGCAGAGCCGAATAACTGATGAAATAAACAAACAAATCATAGTTCATAACTTGAAGAACTGATTTATAAAAGCAAAATCATAATTACTCCCCATTTCTGGCTGTCTCTCACTGTTTGTTTACATGTACGTACATTTCAAGTAACACACCGTGTTTACATTCCCTGAACACATGAAACAACATGCATGTGCAGAAGCCCAAATTGCATGTACATAACTTCTCCATAATAAATAAACAATACAAATACAGTGGTACCTTGACTTACGAGTGTGCCATCTTATTAGTTTTTGAAATTATGAGCTGTTGCTTGGTCGTTTTTTTTTTTGCTTTCAAAATTAAAGCTGTTAGTGAGCTTCAGATACATCACCCCTTGAGTGAAGTGAGAAAAAAATGGTGCAATTAAGGTAGTGGAATGCCCTTGCATGTGGGCAAGGAGAGCCACGGTCACCAATGCCCTTCTTAGCCTTTCACTAAAAGGGACAAAGAGTCAAACGTGCCAATACATAATGAGAACACTTGCAAGAAGCTACTGTAGGCCACAACTCACGCCCTGACACTCACACGTAGCCTAACCGACCAACCTGACTCGAGCTGCTGTCACTCACTATGCCATACCCCTGAAAGGCACACATCCACCACACAAATCCGAAACACTGATTACACTTTACATACACAGTATTTTTCTTTACACTCATGTATCAGATTTGCATCCACATTGGAAGAGACCATCCATCCATTTTCTGAGCCGCTTATCCTGACAAGGGTCGCGGGAGCGCTGTAGCCAATCCCAGCCATCATCGGGCAGGAGGCGGGGTACACCCTGAACCGGTTGCCAGCCAATTGCAGGGCACGTATAAACAAACAAACATTCGCACTCACATTCACAACTACGGGCAATTTAGAGGTGTCAATTAACCTACCATGCATGTTTTTGGGATGTGGGTGGAAACCGGAGTGCCCGGAGAAAACCCACGCAGGCGCGGGGAGAACATGCAAACTCCACACAGGCGGGGTCGGGGATTGAACCGGACCTCAGAACTGTGAGGCAGACGCTCTAACCAGTCGGCCAACGTGCCGCCGGAAGAGACCATATCGATTCAATTATTTTTTTTTCTATTGACGCTCCCATGACGCATATCTAAATTGTGCCACAAATTGCAATTGTGTCACTTGATCCATGCAGTGTAAATCAAGCCATAGTACACCACGTAGATTGGCACCCAGCCCCATTGTACTGAGCTTTAATGTTCCATTTCCTGCGGTAGCCTTAACAGAGGCGTTATACCACATTACGAGAAATCAGATGTTTTTAATTATGCTTGTTGTATATTTTTAGAATCCTCTGCAACAAAAGCGCTGTGGTCCACCCTTGTTGTTTTAATGACATACTTGCGCATTCCTACACTGAACACTTAACAGACGTCCGTATTTAGCTTTTACCTTTGAGAGCTGTTTTCAGACGTTTGTGTTTTCATGCTGCAAAAGGCTTGTCTTTTACACAAACGTCGAAAACAGCGGTTTCGGTCCACATGTAGTTGGAAAACAGTGCCGTGTAAACAGCCTACTGTATACTGTAGTCCCAAGCTCATGGCGCAGTGGTCCAACACATGGAACAAGCCCCAGCCTTCTGCTATGAGCTCCCCTCTCAGGCATGCAAGACTGCTGCAATCCCACATGACTAATTCTTAGGCTACATGAATCTCTTTCAAGCACACCCTCGCTGAAGACCATCTTTTTTTTTTTGGGAGGCCCAACCAATTACTATCATTCCGCACGTCGCTCCTCACTGGGATATTCAGATCCTGTACGGAATAAGGGTTGCAATTCACTGGGGGGGAATCAGCTGAGTTGGTTCAAGCATCTGATTACACCACCTGAATGCTTCCACTTAAATGTTCTCGTGTCGACTCAAAAAAAAAAAAAAAAAAAAAAACGCTGGTAGAATTATGTTGGGGTGGTTCTGCAGTGGAAGCAGAAGAACACTCCCTGGTTTTCCTAGCTTGATTTGCTGCAACCATGACCCAGTTTCTTGATAAGCACTGAGAAATAATGGATGGGTGTAGATGATTGACAGATCAGAAAGAGAGAAGGATACTAGTACAGTATTAGTCATTCTTTTTAAGAGGCTAATGAGCCTCTTTCTGCGGAACGCACACTCTGCCGGCCCAAATAAATACTTCTTTCAGTACTGTGCATGTGTTTGTGTGTGTGAGAGAAAGGGGGGTCGAGTAGTCCAGTACTGTGGGCTCTCTGTGTTGCACTGACAGACATTAACCAGCTGCCTGCATTCCTCACTCTCTTTCTCTCTCCTGATTCCTCGCTCGATATGGCCTACCCTTATTCAAGTGACTATACAATACTATCCCAACCTTTGCTACGTATACCATTAGTACTGTGCTAGTCATTGTGATTAATCAGGACTTCTTTTTAGACTTGGGAAAGGGGTGGGACTGAGTGTTTGCATTATCAATAGTACTACTGTAGTTGTTGCATTAATAATAATGAAACATAATACATTGCCACTTAAAATTGGTTGGTTACAATGTATTTATTGAATTTGTGTCAAGGGAAAAATGAACAGGCAGTTATCGTCTGCCTCAAGCAATTGGTCCCCCCAATCATTTATAAGTGTGAAGGCATAATTTTTATCTTACCATTTTTATTAATTTTTGTCATTAAAAATTGGTTAATTTTTTTTGTAATACATAAAATGAACTTTTATATCATTGATTAATTAGTTATAATTCAACTAATTATAAGTAATATAATAAAAATGAATATTTTGCATACGTCTTACACATTTTAGCTTTTTTTTCTCCCCTACCTCATGTAAAAATGACTTTGCCCATCTGTCCGTTTAAAAAAAAAAATCAAAAGTGGCCCTTGATCTCAAAAGTTTGCCCCCACGGCTCAATCTATAGCATCTCTTTTAAACATGTTACATAACCCACCAACTGCTGCTTCTGATGAGATAAAGTAGTACACTATTGATCTCTCCTGATAACATTTATGTGTACAAACAAGCCCAGGTCATCGTGTGCATTTGACTGTAGCCATTTTCCCTCTGTGATGTGGTCAGACAATAGGTTCGCCAGAGTACTGTAGTCCTTGCGAATGTAATTTGGGCTCTTGTTTACGTAAGTGCTCAGTATTCTCACTTTAAGTACTGTAAATCCTCATTTCACAGAATGAATGCTATGGTAAATGTTGCTTTTGGGTCAAGTCACTGCTTCCTGACAAACATCTGATGGAATCACTCTCATTGCCCTGCGACCTTAGGGACATATTATGGAAATTTGAATTTTTTTTTTAATGGCTTGTCTACAAATAGTTGGGTCTGTCAAGTGGCTGCACGCCAGTTCAAGTGTGACAAAACAACCATTGAACAAGTGAATCTGCCGCCGGACGAGACTGCGTGAAACACTATCATGCAGAAAGAAAAACAATCCCCCACACCCTCCTTTCATGTCAAAGCCAAAAGTTAACCAGACCTTTTTTTTTTTTGGGGGGGGGGGGGGGGTGCACAGATTAGCATTAGCTAACAACATTAGCTTCTGACAAGCGGCACATTCTTGATTACTCGGTGAAGTTGTTGACGAGGGGGCAGTGCGGAATATTTTGTTTGGTGACACGTCCATGCACCACATGCACACAGTGTACGGCTGCCTCCATGAGTTAAAATGTTTTCATACACTATGGGCACAGTAGAAGCCACTAGTCGCAAGGTTCAGGCTTCATTCAGGTCATGGTGACAAAGGTCGAACTCGCCATTGACCCAGCAATAATATATGGGGCGGACTTGCCACTAAAAACGGGTTAATGTCAGCGAGGATGTGTGTAGGGTCCCATAATTCTTGATCCTTGGGTTATTTTTATGAGAGCTAATTTCACGTTATTAAAACACCTGGGTACTGTTTTGAATTATGACAGAAAGCACAATTAGTCAACTTAAACTACCCCAAATATTCGACAGCCTCTAACCAAAGCCATGCCCTCACTTACGTGCACAAGCTTGATTCTCCCAACATGGCAATTGATGATGCCATGCAATTTTTAAAGCGCACAGGTGATAAATAGTCAGAGAACACATATCAACAAAAAAGCAGCGCTAGCAATACTAAGCTACATTAGCAGTCTAAACAACCTAACGTTAGCCACAGCTTCTGTTCGCTAGCTTTATGTCCAGTCGTTGGCAAACGAGGGATAGGCATTTTTTTATTTTCCAAAATGTGGATATTCTGCCATAGCTTCAGCAAAGCTCCTGAAGCCCAAGGTAACAGGTCAGCATGAGGCCACGAGTGTGTGTCCTCTATGAGTTTGCCCGTGAGTACACTGCCTCATGGGTCACGCCTTCTGTCTCTGATTGGTTGTTTTTCCTAAGGCGTTGTTGTTTCTTGCATATTAAATGGGGCGAGAGAAAGATTATTTCCCCCCCCCCCCCACAGATCATTTTACTAATGTGCTACTGTCAAATCCTCGACCGTTTTAACAATCATGATATTGACAGTGATTTTTTTTTATGCAAACTATCCCTTTAACTAGTCATGTTCATGGACAGTGTAGTTGTTTATCCATCTATCCATCCATGCAGTTTCTAGAACGCTTGTTTCCCTTGAGGGTTGCAGGTACTCACTGGACTGGTCCCCAGCCAAACGTAGGGCATACATAGACAAACAATCATTCACACCCATATTCACACTTATGAACAATTCAGTTTTCACTGAACCTAACAAGTCTATTTTGAATTAACTCATTCACTGCCAGCCCTCCCAGTTCACATGGATATTTGACGTCTAAAGCCGTCAATGGCAGTGATTAAGGAGAAAGCCGGAGTACCCAAAGAAAACCCACATAAGCATGGGGAAGACCTGCAAACTCTACACATGGAGAGCTGAGCAGAGAATCAAACCCAGAACATCAGAACTGTGAGGCAGACATGCTAACCCCTCGGTCACTGTTCTGCCCTGTCGCTGTTCAAATAAAGCATAAATTACACTAACCCTGATCCAGACTGCACTCTGTACACAGGATTTATTTGACTTCTAATCACATAATACACACACATAGACATGGGTGAAAGTGACCCATTAGACTGTCAAGTTAAATCCTCTCAAGCCTGTTGGTTATAGTAATGCGGCCAGCCCACATGCCCTGTGAGCTGTCCGCAAATTGAATAACCTCCTTAGCAAAAGTAGAAACCTTGTGTTTTCCCACCTCAAGGCCCTGAATTAGACTGTATAGACAGATAGCTGCTTTTCAAGTGGAAGCTCAAACACTCGGCATGGCGCGCATGTGTCTGACTATTATTAAACCATGCCTCCATTGGCTGAACCGGACTCTTCTTTCTTCTTTTGTTTATTTCACATTGGTCTCCAGTAAATCTCCAGCTGCAACAGGCAGCAGTCCAAACACCAGCAGGCTGTCTGGAAACCTGCTGGACTACTTCCATCTGCCCGACCACTGCACACACCGCCCCGAAGCCACAGACATACACAAGCAAACAGCAGTAGTTACACAACCCAGAGTGAATCCAGTTGACCTGACATGGCTACTACATGCCGCAATACGCACTGAGGCAGGGAGACACATTTTAATTGCCCGACTTGGGAATTTGTCCTGTGTGTGACAACACTTCTTTGGAATCATTCTTCATTGAAGTATTTGGAAACTCTACTTACATTGATGAATACGTTATGTGATTTTATTTACCTATCAAGCATTTATAGTACAGTAATTGTCATTCAAATCATTCAAATTTGGCAGGGTTGTTAACAACACTTTTCTGTGGTATGTAAAGTTTAGAAAACATATTTTCACTTTCCAGAGACAATAAAACCTCTAAGATCAAATATAATCATCCGCAACAATCACTGATGTGTTCGGGTTTAGAAAAAAAAATCCCATTGGAATTAATGGAAATCTGTTTCAGGGCTTTATTAACTGAACACACTATTAAGGAACATTTTTACATTTGAAAGTCTAAAGGGGAAAACTAATTCAAGCACTGTAAATGCAAGGACTTGTCAATGCAGTTAAACACCGTGCTCAGAAACTTTGTCACTGAGAGATGACAAAAATAAATTTCTCTCCAAACAAAAGGGTACAAAAGGCCAAAGGATGCACGGTTAATCATGCGATGTTGACTGAACTGAGCTCTTATTGGACATCCTGCATCCATTGTTCAAAGTCAAGAAAATTTGTAGGACTTTGACAAAGTATGATTGCTGAAAATTTCGGTTGAATACCGAATTGTACCGAGTTACAGGGGTTCCACTGAAGATGTGATAAAATGTAAAAACTATTTTTGACACAAGTACTCTAATCATCACTGTAAGAAATAATAATAATTCTCCTTGATACAGAATGGGAATGCTAAATGATCA